>NW_015163669.1:62560-97283 GCF_001447785.1 Gekko japonicus | reverse complement strand
CTCTGCCTCTGGACACCAATTTCCACCCTCACTGAGACATTGTTTATATTTTGGTAAGAGTTCATAAAAGTTCTAAGATCTTTTCTATGATGTAGATAATTAGACCAGATGTATTCTGCTCTGAATAGGGTGGTTAATAGCTTACACCCGGCATGCTTCTTTACGCTGAAGTTTCGCTACTGGGTAGGGTTCTTCGTCCGTGAGTTCCCCCCTCTTTTCTCTTTGGAGCTATGCCATTTCGCTGTGTCAATATTTATTCCTCCACCCATTTTGTATATGTCTTTCTTTTTGAAACTCAACTCACTGTTTCTTTGATCGCTGAGTCACTTTGTCACATAGATTAATCTTTTTAGTTAAGTCCTTGTACGCTCTGGTCCGGTAACGTCTCTGAGTGCCATTGCTGGCCTCGGGACAGCGGGACCTTTCGGAGCAAAAAGGAGCTCACTTCCCCCAAGTCGGAACTTCGGGAGCGGCCCCTTCTGCGCTCCAGGCTAGAAGCTCCCTTCAAGAGCTTCATGGGGAAGTTGGGACCAGCTGATCCCCCTCCCTGCCATCTTGATACGACTCACCCCCATCAGAGCTCGATGGGGTGCATTCGTTGTGAGTTGTCATCCACTGGAAGTCCCAGTTTCCCCCACTTTTGGCGGCTTTAATCTGCCCCCAGGCAGCTGGCCAACAGGGGAAGCCCCATCCCCAAGCATGACCACCCACCTGGCCATCCCTCTCCCTCCCCTCCTGCCAGATTTAAAGGGATTCAGCTGATCCGTGGGGACCACATGGGCCGCCGATCAGCTGGAGGCTCTTTAAATCTAGCAGGAGGGAGGGAGGGGGAGGTTGCGGGCCACATGCTCTGCTTGCAAAAAGACCCTTTAAAAGGCGACCGCTCCTCTCCCTCCCTCCTGCTAGATTTAAAGGGCCCTCCAGATGATGGGCGGGCCACGTGGTCCCCTTGGATCAGCTGAACCCTTTAAATCTGGCAGGAGGGGAGGGAGAGGGGTGGCCTGATGGGTGGTCATGTTTGGGGTGGGGCTTGGGGCATCCCCTCCCAGCCCTGGAATGCCCCCCAAATCCGCCCGCTGGAGTGAGGAGGGGACCAGGCAACCCTACCTGGAACATATTTAGAGCCAGCGTGTAGATAGGCTAAGACTGGAGTGATATTGTCCCTGTGACCAACTCCAGTCAACATCCTGCCTGCAGCATTCTGCACCAACTGAAGTTTCTGAATGCAAATGGAGTGCCACCTTTCCCCGTCCATGCAATATTCTGTATTATTTAAATTTTTGTCCCTCATTTTGCACTGCTATTGCTTTGCAATCACTAAGCAATGTGAGATTTCTAGTACAATCCTAAACAGAGTTATACCTTTCTAAACTCATTGACTTAACTAATTTATAAAGGTATAACTCTGTATAGGATTGCACTGTTAGCATCCTACACTCTGCAGGCAGGCCTGGTTACGCCTCCTTTGGAGTAGTGCCCTCAGGCTAGGGTTGCCAAGTCCATCTTCCACCCCCAGCGGGAGACTTTGGGGGCGTTCCTGGAGGGGGCGGGGCATCCCCGACGTTATGACATCATGTTGGGGACGTCCGCCACCCCCCCGCCCGCTCACCAGATCTCCAGAAACGCCAGTTCCCTGCACTTAAAGGAGCCGTCGTTTCCCTTTTATTAAATGCAGGAGCCGGCGTTTCCCCTTTAAGAGCAGCCACGTTTCCCTTTTAAGAGCACGAAGCTGGCATTTCCCTGCAAGCTTGCGGATATCAGGCTTGGGAGGAAACACAGGTTCCACACACTTAAAGGGAGAGAGATGGGTGGCTGTGGGTGTTGGGGGTGGGGCTTCCCCTGCCGGCCATCTAGCCGGCGGCGGGTAGAACCCCCCCCCAAAAAAATGGAGGACCCCTGGCAAACCGGGGGGTTTGGCAACCCTACCTCAGGCCTGGATTGTGAGACTTGAGGAGGTAGGTGAGAGTTGGAGTACAGCCTGGGCTTGCATCTAGTGGACCAACTGATACAGCAAGGCAGCCTTCCCAAGCCTCAACCTAAAAAGGCTGGGAGGTAATCAGGCTCAGCTGCACTGCTGGCAGGTGTTGGAACTCCTGCAGCTGTGCTGTCCTTTGGCCAGGATCCTGGGAAAGAAGTATTGCTCTCACTGCATGCTCTGGGTTGGGGTTGCACACAGCTAGTCTGGCACTTCACCTCCTTTGGATCAACAAAAATGTGCATGGGAAGAAATTGTGTTAACTGTACATCACAACCAGTGCCTGTGGATGAAGGCCGTTGTAACGTCTTTTCAGCCTCTTTTTATTCACTCTTCCTTATTATACTTCGGGGATGAGAGACGTATTCAACAGTAGAGCAAATTCACTAGATGAGCCCCAATAGGCTCTGAAAATGTGAAAAATGCTCATTTGATAGCAGATTTAATAGCTATTCATAAATAAAGTTGTTTGTGTGAGAGGATCTATGAGGATAAGAAAGAGCCAACTGCAGCTTTTTGTCCTAGAATAACCCAATTCTCACAGGCAAAGAATCTATATATCTATTTGTGAAGTCCGAGCCAGCTTTGCATAATGTTTTAGGGCACTTATTACAATTGCACAGAGACTAATAAAGCATCAAATTAAAGCTTATAGCACATAGACTTACAGAAAAATGGTAGATTGGCCAGTTTACTCACAAAATCAGATAAATTCAACAAAAGAATAAAATGGGGTAAACACAGATTGCGGTCTTTGAAGCTTTCATTGGTTATGTGAGTTAAGCTACTAATGACTGACATGAGCCCTCAGTTGCAGAGAGGTTATGTAATGCTGATGAACATTCCAACTGCTCAGAAGTGTTACACACTGTCAGCACACTATGCCTAGCAGAGACAGATGGATGTTAGGGGGGAGGGTTCAGTGGAGAGGGAATAGATGTCATGTCACCATGTAAGTTATGGTCAGATATTAGATTGAGAGATGAATAATATGTGTTTGCGTCTGTGAATTTGGGAGTGAAAGAAAAGCGCAGTGGGCACAGAAAAAGCATTACATTACAACCCCCTCCCCACAAATTCATAGAAGATACTAATGGTATTCTCGTAATCTCATACCACTGTGAGAAGCCAGACATAAATTAATAGTGAGCATTGTCAACCAACATTGTACCACCAAAAAAGTAATTAAACCAATATATTGTATCATATCCTATCTAGATTTTGCTTTACAGCATGTGGAACTGATACATGATAGAACCTTATTTGTTCATTTGTTTATACCATTGGATGTGGAGTTTACAGTGGCTACCTGGTGTTAGTGCTTTGTGCTGGATGTCATGTTAGGTCTTTCTTAGACTGATCAGATGCACGGTCACCCTACAGCTTTTGATTGGTTTAATAATAGTTATTTTTGCAGTTCAGTGTTCTGCCAGTACAGAATACAAACATTGATTTCAGTGGGTCCAGACACACCTGAGAAGGAAGCGAGCCATGAGTTCTACTGGACCTGATTACCTGTATTCCCTGTTTTCTTTGGTCTCAAACTGACAGCATTCCAAAGAACCCAAATTACAGGTCTGTTGAACTGTTCTGCTGTTAGTCAGAGCTGGTTGTCAGATGGTATAAATTATTTGGCTTGACTGGGGCTGTCTGGAGGATTTCCAGCGAAACCTTTTATACAGCACCATGAGAAACAAAACATTCTGCAAGAAGAGAGAATAATGTCAAAAGTTCTTTTAAAAGAATCTGTTTAGGTGTTTTGAAAAAAAAATATTGTAACACACATAGGGCAGTATCCTACCTTAGGCTGGAAGAAATTCTTCTATCCTAAGTGGTCTGGGTTGGGAAGTACTGGGAATATTTTGTGGGTGGAGCCTGATGAGGGTGAGGTTTGGGGAGAGGAGGGACTTCAGTGGGGTATAATGCCATAGAGTCCACTTTCCAAAGCAGCCATTTCCTCCAGGTGAACTGATCTCTGTCACCTGGAGTTCACTTGTAATCCCAGGAGATCTCCAGTCACTACCTGGAGGTTGACAACCCTATTAAGAAGCTTTCTTCTGGCCTACACAGCTCTTCCATTGGAGAAAGGCTCTGAGGAAGGCTTAAGATGATGCTTAGTGGAGTTGTAGGATACAGGCCAGCCTGTGTTTCTTCCAGGCAGCCTACATGACAGACGATTTTGGCAAACAGGTTGCTCAAAGATTGCTTTCATCGTACTTGGGATGCTGATTTCTCTTGAGTCACGAACCCTGTGATGATTTGATCACAGTTTAAACTGAGGAAGTACCTTTGCATCTGCTAAATAGCTACCTATTGATACATGCTCACCTTTTGCTGACTTGCTTGAATTACATTTGCCCCAGGGCCATCCCAGGAAGGTCAGGCATTGTTTAAAATCTGCTACATTTTGAGTCTCTGTTTTTGCACCTGCACAGTCAGTGGCATGAACTGGTTGACAGTTTTTATTACATTGTGTGTGCCTGGATAGAACAACCATACCCATGTGACAGTGCATACACAGATTTTATAGGTCATCTCCAGCCGTCGCACTGGCCATACCCAGACTTCCTCTCCTTTGGCAAGCTGCCACATCAGGCACCTTCATACCATGCTCTTAGACCATTGCAAAATGCTTGCTCTCTATTTATAGCATACCGTGATTTGGGCAATGTTAGGATGACCTGAGAAGTATGCCAAGAGAAAGTCCTGCAAAGGAGAGAGAGAATTCATTGTAATAACTATAAAGTTAATAGTAGGTCATTTACTAGCACTGACATTAAGCTTAGTACTTTACTATTTAAGGTCCAAAAGACCAACTCCTAGAGATGATTTTAAAATCACTCAGGCAGCTACCTCAGTTTTCTGTCATTATGACATCCTCTCTCTTGGATAAAGTGACAAAATGAATTCCTGTGTCTTTCACTGCCTGGAAAAAAAAAATTCAGCACATGCAACATTTTGTACCTTTACAGTACAATGGCATGACAAGCTGTACCTGCGGAAATGCTCACAGTCTCATGTATCACTGTGCCAGAGGGCCAGGCTGGTAAAAGATTAAACCTCTATGGACTCTGAAAGTGCTCTGCAGAACAAGTCAGAGGAAAGTGAGGCAGATTTGTGAGTCATTGATGTAAATGTGGGTGGTTTGATGACACCATGTGAACAGATGGGATACCCACACAGATTGTGAGGGGATAAGAGGAGAACCAGTGTGGTTGTTGTGGGTTATTAGAGAGGTGAGAGAGATTAGTTGAGCCGCAAACTGTTTTCCAAGCTGACCTGCCTGTGCCTTTATTTATTATTTATTTATTTAATTCAATTTATACCCCGCCCTCCCCGCAATGCGGGCTCAGGGCGGCTTACATAGGGGCAAACGCCAATATAAAACATAATTAAAACCATTTAAAATCCAACAGTACAAAAACATTCATAACGAGTTACTGACTAAAGTGCTCTAGATGTTCTACATGACATCTGTGTGCCTTTAGTGGTGGGGAAACCAACTCATGAAGCTTTATTTGCCATGAATTTGCCATGAATTAACAACAACATCAAAAGTAGTGGGTTTCCCACTATAATACAGGCCCTCATCCAAATGCCATAGTCATGCATCACAATTCACACCTCCAGAGGTAACTGTGTGCAGTGTCCCATGGTAGCGAAGATGGTGCTTCCTGTGCATACTGTAAGACAGAAAGAAATGTGCATCTTTTCACACACCATTCCATAGACAGGGAAACCACACAGGAAAGGTTGTATCTGAATGGTCCCTGAATCCTGGTTCCTGATCCAGCCTCAGAACTGCATATGATGCAGCTCCAGTTGCTAAATGATGTAAAGCTATTGTTGCCAATGATGTGATCAGGGAGTCACACACAATACTGTAAGACAGAAAGAAATGTGCATCTTTTCACACACCATTCCATAGACAGGGAAACCACACAGGAAAGGTTGTATCTGAATGGTCCCTGAATCCTGGTTCCTGATCCAGCCTCAGAACTGCGTATGATGCAGCTCCAGTTGCTAAATGCAGGCACCCAGCTATTGTTGCCAATTATGTGATCAGGGAGTCACACACAGAGTAAACTTTTACATGGGGGTCTCTGATGCCAGAGGAGGCACCTTTTTTGTCAGGAAAGGAACTGGGAATCCTAGAAAGGGCTTACTTTAAAAAGGGGGAGGACTTAAGCCACAAAGGACTACATGCCTATTTTTGTAATTGTCAGAAGCTTGTTCTCCTTTCTAGACTATTTTTTAAAAGAAACAGCACTTTTTTTCTTAGAGCTGCATTCATACTAATGCCCGTCCAGTGCTACTAGAAATCTGAGGATGCAGTGGGCGTGAAAAGACAATACAAAACAGTAAAAAGCTAAAGACAACCAGACTCTAGTAAGTAACAAGAGTAACAAATGTGCATTGATTGGGCAAATGTTGTCCCCATCCTCAAGAAGGGGGAAAAGGAGGATCCAGGTAACTACTGACTTGTCAGCTTGATGTCTATACCTGGAAAGGTTTTAGAACAGATGATCATTTAGAAAAGATGGCTGTGATTACTAAGAATGACCATGGGTTTCTCAAGAACAAGTAATCTCAGACTAACCTTATCCCTTTTTTCAAGAAAGTTACTACCTTGCTGAATCAGGGTAATGCTGTAGACATAGTTTATCTTGATTTCAGTAAGGCTTTTGATAAAGTTCCATATAATATTCTTGTTGAGAAGTTAGTAAAATATGGTTTGGATCCTATTACTGTTTAGGTGGATTTGTAACTGGTTGACAGATTGCACCCAAAGAGAGTTTGTTAATGGTTCCTCATTGGAGAGGAGTGACAAATGGAGTGCCGCAGGGATATGTCCTGGGACCTGTTTTGTTTAACATCTTTATAAATTATTTGGTTGAAGGAATAGAGGGAATGCTTATTAAATTTGCAGATGATGCTAAATTGGGAGGGATAGTAAATACGGTAGAAGACAGAGTCAGGATACAGGATGATCATGACAGGCTGGAAAACTGGGCTAAAACAAATAAAATGAATTTCAATGGGAATCACAATGCATCACACCTCTGGGATATAGTGTGCCTGCGCTGACCCTGATTGGTACTCGTCGAAAGCTAAAGGGATTTTCGTGCCCATTCCCCCGTCACGCACCGGGTTCCACTGCGCATGACTAGGGGAGGGGCACAACAATCCCGCCAGTTCTCTTCTGACTGCCGTGCTGGTAGGATCTTTTCCGCTCCGGTTGGTATTTTCCTTGGCTTTCAGCCTGTTTTCTCATTGAAATTTGTAGTGAAAGGACTTATATATTTTTCTTCTTGTTGGACTGTTACGGGGGTTTCTTTTTGCCCTGAAAACCCTTTCACCCACCTTCCTCTGGCCTATGGCCAAGAGGTGGGGCTTCTTCAACCGGTGCCGCCAGTGTGGCAGTAAGATCGCCCCTCCGGACGGACACTCTCTTTGCCTGTTGTGCCTTGGGGAAGCGCACCGAGTTGACTCTTGCATGCATTGCGTGAAGTTTTCCAACCAAAGCCAGACGAACAGGGCGGCAAGACTTCGTGTTGTGCTTATGGAGCTCGCTGTTTCCCCTGTGGCGTCTTCTCAGGACACGTTGGGTCACGCCTTGATGTCGACTCCCACCTCGGGATCGACTACTGTACTCGCGGCACCGATGCACTCCGAAACCGACAGGCCGGTGCCAAAACGTCAGTTCCGATGCCTCAGTCTGATGCCCAGACCCCCTCCAAAAATGCAGGGAGGGCAAGGACGAATGGCTCATCAAGCCTAAGAAGCCTAAGAAACACACACACGCTCAGTGCAAGCACCGCTGACCCCACGGACAGTCGCGGACTCCATCATTCCCGGGGTGGCTTCGCTTGACTTCTCCGGCCGTGAGCAGCACAAAGGTGTCCTGTAGTCACCTTTGCTGCATCCTATCCAGCTCACTGACTCTGAGCATGATATGGATTTGACTCAGCTTTCCCAGTCTTCCAGTGGCGAGAGCCTTCACTCAGGCCATGGAAGTGGCAGTTTCAAACATCCTCCACACCGATCGGCTGACTGAGATTTACCATTGGTACCGATGCACGCACCCATTCCTCCATGGGATCACAGGCAATGGCAGTACCTGTATGGAGCATATCCATTTGTTGGCCCAATGCCTTGGCCTCCTCCATATGCGGCGGAGTAGGATCATCAATCGACCTCTTCCCGACTCTCTAAGCACCAAGACCACCCTCTGGCACCCAAGTTTCAAAAACCTCAGTCACTGAGGTCAACGGGTAAACTTGGCCAACTGGCAGTACCAAAGCTCCCAAATCCACCGGAACCGACGCTATCGACACTGATAGTGCCGATGCTTTTTTTCCGGAGCTGTCGGAGCAGTCCTTCCCCTCCAATGCCTCTGCTTCTTTGGGGGATGAAAATCCCGACCCCCCGCTGGAAACTTCACCATCCCCGCAGGTTGCAGATGACCTCCCGATTTCTCCATCAGAGGACCTAAAATCTTACGGGGACTTTATTAAACGAATGGAAAACAAGCTGACCCTCTCCACCATACGACCTCCTCCTGTGGTCACGCCCATTTCCAGCAGGAGAACTGACCATATGTACAAGGTGCAAGAACAGGATGCTGAATTTCTGTTCATTCACCCCAAACTCAATTTGGTGGTGGTCACTTCCTCCTCCAAGGGCAAGCGTAGCCACTCTGCACCTTCGGACAAGGAGGGATGGTGACTTGATTCCTTTGGCAGAAAATTTTATTCCACTGGAGCTTTAGGCATCAAGACGTCTAACTATACTGCTTGCATGGGATGGTATCAATATGCTCTATGGGAGCAATTGTCTGAATTCTTAGCAGCCCTCCATGAGGAGTACAGTCAGCCAGCTCGCAGCATCCATAAAGCATCCATAAAGAGGGCCAAACACCAGCTCAGTGCAGCTAAACACTCCTTAGATGTGGCAGCTAAGATGCTTACCTCAGTGGTCACGCTCAGACGACATGTGTGGTTACAGTCCACAGCTCTGCCTCAGGACACGAGATCGCTGGTGGAGGATCTCCCTTTTGAAGGAGATGGGCTTTTCAGCTCCACAACTGATACGGTCCTGCAAGATCTGGACAAAAGTATCAAGACCTCTCGTAATTTGGGAGTTTCTTCGGCCCCTAATCCCACTAAATCCAAGACATGGAGTAGATCGTGGTCGTGCAGATCTTCTGCCAAATCCTCTCCTGAAGAGGAGTGGCAACGATCACCCAATCTACCTGCATGTTCCTATGGGAACAAGCCTAAATTCTCTTCGATCACGCAGTCTCAGGCAAAGGCGGCAAAGGCCCCCAAGCAGAGTCTTTGACTTTGGCCCTCGACATCTTCCTCCCACTCGTATGTCCCCTTATCTGGCTGCATGGCAGCAAATTACCTCAGACCAGTGGGTACTTTCTGTTATCGAAAAGGGATACCTTATCGAATTTATCCAACTTCCCGAGGGCTCCCATTTTGTGCTGATGCCACCATCAAGCACGCTCAAGTAAGAGGTTCAAAACCTTCTGCAGAAGGATGCTATAGAACCTGTCCCAAAACCACATTACCACACGGGCTTTTATTCTGTTTTTTCTCACCCATGGACAACACAATTTTTGAAGGGCCTCGTTCAACTCTTCCCACCGGCTCGGGGTCCCACGCCCTCATGGGATCTGCTGTTAGTACTGTCTAAACTGATGGGCAAACCATTCGAGCCCATGGCGATCTGCAGCCTGCAGCTCCTCTCTTGGAAGACTGCCTTTCTAGTTGCCATCACTTCTGCAAGGCGAGTGAGTGAACTGTCCACACTCCGTTGCGACTCTCCATATTTGGTTTTTCACCAGGATGGTGTCACCATGGCACCAGATATCTCCTTTTTACCCAGGGTTGTGTCTGAGTTTCACCTATGGGCTGACATCTCTCTTCCAACGTTCTTCCCATCCCCTGTGGACAAGGCCGAGCGTCGTCTGCACTTGTTGGATGTTAAGTGGGCCCTGCTTTTTTACCTGGACAGGACATTGTGCCTTGGGGAAGTGCACCGAGTTGACACTTGCACGCATTGCGCGAAGTTTTCAAACCAAACCCAGATGAACAGGGCAGCAAGACTTCGTGTTGTGCTGATGGAGCTCGCTCTTTCCCCTGTGGTGTCTTCTCAGGACACGTTGGGTCACGCCTCGATGTTGACTCCCGCCTCGGGATCGACTACTGTGCTTGCGGCACCGATGCACTCTGATACTGACAGGCCGGTGCCGAAACGTTCGGTTTCGATGCCTCAGTCCGATGCCCAGACTCCCTCCAAAAAACGTAGGGAGGGCAAGGACGAATGGCTCGTCAAGCCCAAGAAGCCTAAGAAACACACCCCCCCCCCCAGTGCAAGCACTGCTGACCCCATGGACGGTCGCGGACTCCATCATTCCCTGGGTAGCTTCGCTTGACTCCTCTGGCCGTGAGCAGCACAAAGGTGTCCTGTAGTCACCTTTGCTGCATCCTATCCAGCTCACTGACTCTGAGCATGATATGGATTTGACTCAGCTTTCCCAGTCTTCCAGTGGCGAGAGCCTTCACTCAGGCCATGGAACTGGCACTTTCGAACAGCCTCCACACCGATCGGCTGACCAAGATCGACCATTGGTACCAATGCACGCGCCCATGCTCCATGGGATCACAGGCAATGGCAGTACCTGTATGGAGCATATCCATTTGTGGGCGCCATGCCTTGGCCTCCTCCATATGCGGCAGAGTGGGCTCATCAATCGACCTCTTCCCAACTCTCTCAGCACCAAGACCACCCTCTGGCACCCAAGTTTCCAAAACCTCAGTCACCGAGGTCAACGGGCAAACTTGGCCAACCATCAGTATCAAAGCTCCCGAATCCACCGGAACCGATGCCATCAACACTGATAGTGCCAATGCTTTTTTCGGAGCTGTCGGAGCAATCCTTCCCCTCTGATGCCTCTGAATCTTTGGGGGATGAAAATCCCGACCCTCCGCTGGAAACTTCACCATCCCCGCACGTCGCAGATGACCTCCCGATTTCTCCATCAGAGGACCTAAAATCTTACGGGGACTTTATTAAACGAATGGAAAACAAGCTGACCCTCTCCACCATACGACCTCCTCCTGTGGTCACAGACTCTCTTTTTGACATTGTGCAGATGGACACTTCCACTGTGGTGGCACTACCCATTACATCGGTCCTGTTGCAGGTGGCTAAGACTCCCTGGGCTCACCCAGCCACCACTCCCATTTCCAGCAGGAGAATTGACCATATGTACAAGGTGCAAGAACAGGATGCTGAATTTCTGTTCATTCACCCCAAACTGAATTTGGTGATGGCCACTTCCTCCTCCATGGGCAAGCGTAGCCACTCCGCGCCTTTGGACAAGGAGGGAAGGTGACTTGATTCCTTTGGCAGAAAATTTTATTCCACTGGAGCTTTAGGCATCAAGACAGCAGCAGCTGTTCGATTCCCACCGCAGCCAGAGTGAGCACCTGGCCCCAGTCCCAGCTCCCGCCAACCCAGTGGTTCAAAAGCACGATGTAACACCAAATGTCCAAGTAGATCAATGGGTACCTACCTTAGATGGTAGGGGGCACCCTCCCCCCATCGAGGGGGGTTCGTGGAGTGGTGGCAAGAGGCGAGGTGAGGCGAGACAGTGAGCGGCGGAAGGTGAGCGGTGGAGAAATGGCGACGGAGGACAACATCTTCGAGGGTCCGGATGGTGATGAAAAAGGCGGAGCCAGGAGGACGCCGGAGCGTGGAGGGCGCAGGCGCGGCGGAGCCTCAATGGATGGAGCCGGGAGCCGCACCGGAAGCGCGCCGAGTGCCAGAGAGGCCCACTGTATCACCACCGGAAAAAGATCACGGACAGAAAGAGGTAGAAGCCAGAAGAAGCCGTGCCGACGAGCTGACGAGCCGATCCAGAACGTCCCTCCACTGGGTGCTGTTAGGACAGTCCCCACCCCAGCATACATGCGGCCCTAGGTAAGGGATAATGGTTAACTGTAGCCACTCAGAGACCCCCTGGGGGGGTTCGAGCGGGGTAGCAAGTTGAAAGTTAAATAAATAAATAAAGACATCTAACTATACTGCTTCCATGGGACGGTATCAATATGCTCTATGGGAGCTCTATGGGAGCAATTGTCGGAATTCTTAGCAGCCCTCCCTAAGGAGTACAGTTGGCCAGCTCGCAGCCTCCATAAAGAGGGTATGCTTCTGGCCAAACACCAGCTCAATGCAGCTAAACATTCCTTAGATGTGGCAGCTAAGATGCTTACCTCAGTGGTCACGCTCAGATGACATGCGTAGTTACGGTCCACAGCTCTGCCTCAGGACACGAGATCGCTGGTGGAGGATCTCCCTTTTGAAGGAGATGGGCTTTTTAGCTCCACAACTGATACGGTCCTGCAAGATCTCGACAAAAGTATCAAGACCTCTTGTAATTTGGGAGTTTCTTCGGCCCCTAAACCCACTAAATCCAAGACATGGATTAGATCGTGGTCGTGCAGATCTTCTGCCAAATCCTCTCCTGAAGTGCAGTGGCAACGATAACCCAATCTACCTGCATGTTCCTATGGGAACAAGCCTAAATTCTCTTCGATCACACAGTCTCGGGCAAAGGCGGCAAAGGCCCCCAAGCAGAGTCTTTGACTTCGGCCATCGACATCTTCCTCCCACTCGTATGTCCCCTTATCTGGCTGCATGGCAGCAAATTACCTCAGACCAGTGGGTACTTTCTGTTATCGAAAAGGGATACCTTATCGAATTTATACAACTTCCCGAGGGCTCCCATTTTGTGCTGATGCACGCTCAAGTAAGAGGTTCAAAACCTTCTGCAGAAGGATGCTATAGAACCTGTCCCAAAACCTCATTACCACACGGGTTTTTATTCTGTTTTTTCTCACCCACGGACAACGCAATTTTTGAAGGGCCTTGTTCGCCTCTTCCCACCGGCTCGAGGTCCCACGCCCTCATGGGATCTGTTGTTAGTACTGTCTAAACTGATGGGCAAACCATTTGAGCCCATGGCGATCTGCAGCGTGCAGCTCCTCTCTTGGAAGACTGCCTTTCTAGTTGCCATCACCTCTGCAAGGCGACTCCATTGCGACTCGCCATATTTGGTTTTTCACCATGATGGTGTGGTGTCACCATGGCACCAGATGTCTCCTTTTTACCCAGGGTTGTGTCTGAGTTTCACCTATGGGCTGACATCTCCAACATTCTTCCCATCCCCTGTGGACAAGGTCAAGCGTCATCTGCACTTTTAGGATGTTAAGAGGGCCCTGCTTTTTTACCTGGACAGGACACAAGCCTTTCGGCAGTCCCCAGCTCTGTTTGTTGCGCATGCTGCACCTACACAGGGAAACAAGCTCTCTTCCAAGCGTTTGTCCAAGTGGATTGTAGAGACAATCAAGCTCTGCTACCTATTGGCAAAAAGACCACTCCCGGGCCCACTACGAGCGCATTCTACGAGCTACATCCACAGCTTTCCTGAGAGATGCGTCCCTCCATGACATCTGTCATGCAGCGACCTGGACTACTCCTCACATGTTTGTGAAGCACTACGCCCTGGATGTTCGTCTTCACCAGAAATCTGCGTTGGGACGGGCTGTGTTGCAGGCGGCGTGAGTCTAGGACCTACCTTCAGCTCCCTCCTCCAGGTAAGCTTGTGCTGCTTGTTAATCTCCGAGAGGTTTGATGCACAGAGACCACGAAGAAGATAAACAGGTCGCTTACCTGTAACTGGTGATCTTCGAGTGGTCATCTGTGCATTCACACCACCCGCCATCCTTCCCCTCTGCTTTCGGTCCTCTATTTTTACTCTGAGACTGATGGCAGCGGTCAGAAGGAACTGGCAGGATTGTCGTGCCCCTCCCCTAGTCATGTGCAGTGGAACCCAGTGCGTGACAGGGGAATTGGCGTGAAAATCCCTTTCGCTTTCGATGAGTACCAATCAGAGTCGGCGCTGGTGCACTATAACCCAGAGGTGTGAATGCACAGATGACCACTCGAAGATCATCAGTTACAGGTAAGCAACCTGTTTTAATGTTCTGCATTTAGGTAGGAAAAATCAAATGCATAATTATAAGTTAGATTTTCAAAAACAAAGTAGGGAGAAGAGTCATCCAGGTCAGGAAGGATCTTAAGGTACCCTCTGTTACTCGGACGATCATCCCTGCCACTGCAGATGAGAAATCAAATGCTTGCACACTGTGTTGTGTTATTTAGGTTAGTCAATATCCAATAACACATGGCTTTTCTTTCTATGGACTAATTTGGCTATCCATGGCTGTCATCTGCCAATGGTGGAAACCTCTTACCCTTGCAGAAAAATAAACGTGCAATGCACAATAGGGCAACTATCCCCCCCCCCCTTTCAGGCTGGGAAAATGTCATGAGGTGGAATTGAGACATAATTATAAGATGGGGTGGGGGAGACTTGTCCAGGCAGTAGTATATGCAAAAAGGATATATGGGTCTTAGTAGACCATACACTGAACATGAGTCAACAGTGTGATGTGGAAGCTAAAAAGGCAAATGCGATTTTGTGCTGTATCAACAAAAGTATAGTGCCGAGATCATGCTCTGGTTAGACCTCACCTAGGGTATTGTGTTTAGTTTTGGGAACCACAATTTAAGAAGGATATAGACAAGCTGGAACATGTCCAGAGGAGACCAATGAAGATGGTGAGGGGTCTGGAGACCAAGTCCTATAAGGAAAGGTTGAAGGAGCTGGGTATGTTTAGCCTGGAGAGATGACTGAGAGGTGATATGATAACCATCTTCAAGTACTTGAAGGGTTGTCATATAGACAATGGTATGGAGTTGTTTTCTCTTGCCTCAGAAGGTTGGACCAGAACCAATGGATTGAAATTAAATCAGAAGAGTTTTCAACTAAACATTAGGAAGAACTTCCTGGCAGTTAGAGTGGTTCCTCAGTGGAATAGGCTTCCTTGGGAGGTGGTGGGTTCTCCTTCTTTGGAGGTTTTTAAACAGAGGCTAGATGGACATCTGACAGCATTGCTGTTTTGGTGAACTTACGCAGATCATGAGAGGGAGGGCAGGAAGGGTTGCATCAGTGCTTAGTTCTCAGGGCCCTTTTTTACACACCCAGGCAAATGCCGATCACCACTTTGGGGTCAGGAAGCAATTTTCTCCAGGCCACTTTGGTCAGGGATCCTGGAGGATTTTTGGCATCTTGTGGGCGTGGAGTAGGGGGTCACTGGGGGTGTGGGTGGGGAGGTAGTTGTGAATTTCCTTCATTGTGCCAGGGGTTGGACTAGATGACCCTGAATGTTCCTTCCAACTCTATTATTCTAAAACTCCCCTGTTGCTTGAAGGGGCCTCCCCCCTTCTAACTGCATCTTCTCTGCTTTGTGTGGTGTCTGCAGCATGCTGTTGCTACTCCTGCTGCTGGTCTAGCTACTGCTGTCCCTGTTAGTTTTGCAGCTGCTGATTATCCTTTTGTGGGTGAATTGTGCCAAGATGCATTTGCCTTTTGCAATGAAATTTAATGATGCTTCCAGTGATGCTGATATAGGGGGTGAACCAACTAAGTTGCCGCTTTTAGCTGAGGTTTGGCATCGCTCCCCAGCTTCTTTAAAACCTGCTTCTGACCCATGCCGGCAATTGATTCATTTGGAGTGCAGATAATACTGGGCAGACATAAGGCAGGTGCCTATTACACCACAGCTACAAATCACTTCTGCTCATGTACGGCAAGCACCTGGGTTGTAATCTCTTGGGAGTGTCGAATATTTATTGGCAACCCAGCACCTGAAGCTGGTAAGAGCCTGGAAGGTGTACCAAGCATGTCAATGTTGTCACGCACCTTACTGAAACACGTCTTGGTGGTTGTGCCGTCCTTTCTTTTTAAAGCACACACCTACACGTTCTTTATATATTATGCTGTAGGAGTGAATGTAGAAGAATGATCTGAGTGAGGAGTGAGAAGCGGCTTGACAAATAGATTCTAAAAGGGCAGTCCTATCAGGATCAGGCATCCTGCGCTCACAAGTTTTAGACACAGCCGAGGCTTGCACAGTTAAGGGACTTCCAAGAATGACCGGGCCATCTCAGTCAGTTCAACCCTTTATAGGCAGCCAGAGTGAAGCTTATATGATCTGTGCATGTTCGAACCAGTGTGTGACCATACTGCTTGTATCCGAATGATGGCAGAACCTGCTGAGTTAAATTACAATAATCAAGCCAGGGCTTGTAGCCACATGAGCTTATGTTGCTTTTGCAAGGTCAGTGCCAAGATGCTGTAAATAAGGGCAAAGCCTATTCAAACCACACTCTGAGGGGAAAACCAAACAGTCCTGTTCATTGTCATCTGGATGCCTGACACTGACAAACAAAGAGTACATCCAAAATGAGTCAACCAACTCATTCCTGTGATAAATTCACAGTACGCACAGCAAATGTGGTTTGCTGTATATACATAGGTGAGCATTGTGCTTTGTGAGATGGTGAGGTAAATTTATGTTAAAACACGGCCAACACGGATCAGGGAACTGTGCCCAATTGCATCTTCCAAGTACAATCCTTGCTTGGTTCACGCCTTCCCTTCACAAGCCACAGTGTTCAATAGGAGATATATGAAATACGTGAGGCCAGTGTAAAAATCTGGTACATGCTTCTTTATGATATGTGTGACTGAAAACAAACGTTCATCAGGTGCAGAGATTACATTTTTAAGCAAACATGTAAAATGTGTTATGAGTACATATACTATTGTAAGTGAGAATCTGCAACAAATTGTGAGGGAACGCCCAAGACCTGGTGAGAGATGTAAAAGTGATTGCACTGCTTGGGGACAGTGACACTAATGTTATTGAGTTCAGCATTTGTATAAATAGGGAGTTGCCCAAAAAGACCAGCACAACCACTTTTAACTTTAAAAGTGGTCATTTCTCTGAAATGAGGGGACGTTTGAGGAAGAAACTGAAAGGAAAAGTAGAAAGGGTCAAAACCATTGGGGAAGTTTGGAGACTATTTAAAACTACAATCCTAGAAGCTCAGAAAAAAATATATACCGCAGGTTAGGAAAGGCACAAATAGGTACAGAAAAAGGCCTGTATGGTTAACAAACAAAGTAACTGAAGCTGTAAAAGGTAAGAAGGATTCCTTTAAGTGATGGAAAGCTAGTCTCAGTGAGTTTGATAAAAGGGAACACAGGCTGTAGAAAGGAGACGAGCCATTGCAAGGCAAGCCCCTGAATCCCCTTGTCAGTGAGGTGGTGGGCCAGTAGCTGAACCCGAGCACATGGCCCCAGCAGAAGATTGAAGTACTGCTGGGGATGAACATTTGGCCCCAGCAGAAGGCCGAAGTACTGCTGGGGATGAGCTCCCGGCTCCTGAAAACCCCACACCTGACAGGACTGAAGCCACGGAAACTGCTCCAGCAACAGCTGAAGCAGACTCATGCCGGAGCAACATGCCCCCTGACTCACCCCCACTGGTATCCCATTTGTGGGAACAACGCCAACAGGACATGGCATCCTGGTGGCGGGATGTGCGCATGCGTGGTATGCGCTCTTTTAGCCCTGAGTACTAGCAGAAGCCGGGATCCACGCTAATTGCCGACAGCCTTACGGGCTATTTAGCTCTCGCACTCACGCCGACTAGTTGTGGTAGCAACTGGTCATTCTGGACGAAGCTCTGCACCTCACCACTCGTGTTCCTGTTCCAGCTCCTCGTTTTTGACTTCTCGGCTCCTGACCTCGGCTCGTACGACTACGCTCCTGACCTGTACCTCGGACCTTCGACTCCCTGGCTTCTGACTTCTTTGGACTCTGGCTTTAACGACTACTCTAATGGTTAGTGATTTGGACGTGGTCTCTCTGTGTTTCTGCTTGCCCGGTTTTGACTTTGGACTGCCTTTGAACTATCTTGCTCTCACCTGGCTGGTACCGCGTTCGTGACAAAAGGAGTACTGAAGGATGGCAGGGAAATGGCTGAGAAGCTGAAGGTAGCTAATGTAACTCCCATCTTTAAAAAGGATTCCAGAGGAGATCCGGGAAATTACAGGCCAGTCAGTCTGACGTCCATACTGGGTAAGTTGGTGGAAACTGTTATTAAGGAAAGAATTAGTAGGCACATTGATGAACAAAAACTATTGAGCATGGGTTCTGTAAGGGAAGATCTTGTCTCACTAAACAGTTAGTGTTCTTTGAGGGAGTGAACAAACATGTGGACAAGGGGGGCCCAATAGATGTTGTTTACCTTGACTTCCAGAAAGTTCCTCATCAAAGGCTCCTAAGTAAGCTCAATAGTCACAGGCGGTGTTCCCTCTAAGCTGAGTTAGTGTGAGCTAGCTCACAGTTTTTTAGCCTCCAGCTCACACATTTTTGTCTTAACTCAGGAATGATGGCTCCAGAGCAAACTAAGTTATGCAGCAGCCAAACTGCTCGCTCACAACTTTCATGCCAGTAGCTCACAAAGTAGAATTTTTGCTCACAAAACTCCACAGCTTAGAGGGAGCATTGCTTCTGTGTTGTCTATTAATTTATATACCTGGCTCCAAGAAAAGGAACAACGTACGTGGCTTTCCCCTCTCCTATTTTATCCCCACAACAACCATGTGGGGCAGTTGCGGCTGGAGAAGAGCCTGACCCAATGTTGGCAGGTGTGCTGCTAGGGTCAGGATTCAAACTCGGGTCTCTCAGGTCTTAGTCTAGCCTTCTGACCACAACCACATGCTCTTTTCATTCAGAAGAGCTTTTTCAAGAGACTTGGCGAATTGTGTTCCGTGTTGATTGGTGACGGATGTTGGGGTGCCACCTGGTTCCTTCTGCCCCAGTTTAAAAATGTCTTGGGCTAGTTCCATCCCCAAGTTAAGGAGAGACTATTTATAGCTGGTTTCAAGGGTTTGGCCCGGGACTTTCTCACAATACAAGAACTTGTGGGCACTCAATGAAATTGCTGAGCAGTCGGGTTAGAACAGATAAAAGGAAGTACTTCTTCACCCAAAGAGTGATTAACACATGGAATTCACTGCCACAGGAGGTGGCGGCGGCTACAAGCATGGATGGCTTCAAGGTGGAATTGGATAAATATATGCAGCAGAGGTCCATCAGTGGCTATTAGCCACAAGGTATAGATAGGAACTCTCAGTCTGGGACAAGTGATGCACTGTATTCTTGGTGTTGGGGGGGGGGCAACAGTGGGAGGGCTCCTAGTGTCCTGGCCCCACTGCTGGACCTCCTGATGGCACCTGGTATTTTTGGCCACTCTGTGACAGAGTGTTGGACTGGATGGGCCATTGGCCTGATCCAACATTGGCTTCTCTTATGTTCTTATGTTCTTAAGGGGAGGCAAGCAAATATCTTCTATCTCACTTGCCTTTAATGAGTTGGACTTACAGGGAAAGTGAAAACTTTCTCTGAGATTGCTTCATGTGAGAAAAATATGGGCTCAGCTGAAGCTTTTTAGGAGCCTAATCCCTACCAGGGCTAAACTACAGGTTGCATTTTCCCTAGGGAGATCCCTGGGTCAGCTCAAGACAGAGGTGTGTTCTGGAGATCTGCACTTCCCGGGTGTGTGTAGTCTCAATTCCACCTCATGACATTTTCCCAGCCTGAAGGGGGGGGGGATAGTTGCCCTATTGTGCATTACACGTTTATTTTTCTGCAAGGGTAAGAGGTTTCCACCATTGGCAGATGACAGCCATGGATAGCCAAATTAGTCCATAGAAAGAAAAGCCATGTGTTATTGGATATTGACTAACCTAAATAACACAACACAGTGTGCAAGCATTTGATCTGCTGGGGCAGGGATGATCGTCCGAGTAACAGAGGGTACCTTAAGATCCTTCCTGACCTGGATGACTCTTCTCCCTTCTTTGTTTTTGAAAATCTAACTTGATGAGAGTTCTGGAAAGCTCAAAAACCCTGTGCATTGGGTTGTGTTACACTGGTTGGTTTTAACACAAAGTATTGCATGAATCCTGTTTTTGAATTGTACCATCTGCAGATATTTATCCTGCTTCCCCCCTCCCTTTAGATCCTGGTGGGAGGTCTACACCTGGACACCCCCACACCTTACAAATACAGAGAGTGAAAACTGATGAGTGAATCAACTCTTAGAGTGGGGAGTTTCTCATATCTGGATTTCTCTCCTGATGCTTTTATCAACAAAGGAACACTTTTCTGCTTTAAAATCTGAAACAATATTGTATTGTATGCTGCAAAAGTTCTGTTTGGTTGACTAATTTGACACCCTGATACTGATGTGAAAAATCACCCAAGCTTTACACTTTCATACGGTGCTGCTCCATTCCATGACCTGGATACACTGCATGCCTCTTTAGTCCAAGGGGACTGCATAACACTGAATCTTATAGCCCAGTATTGTCTAAGCTGACTGGCAGCAGCTCTCTAGGGTCTTGGGAGGAGGTACCTGGGGTTGAACCATGCAATTTCGAATGCAAGTCTTGTGCTCTGCCTCTGAACTACAGATCCTGCTAAGCGCAGTCCCTTGGAGATGTCATTTCACAGACTTTCCACCCGTCGCCTGAACTAAAGGTCATCTAATCCCTGTTATCTGCAATAGCAGCACCAAGGTGTGTCACTTCCTTTAACTGCAGTCATTAGAAAGGCTCAGTTTTGCACACACCTGAGGATATCTAACTTCCTGTCCAGCAGGGGGCAATGCTGACATAAATATAATTGCTGGTTCATTAGATCAGCTAGCCAAACTCCCTGGGTGAATCAGATTTATACCGGTCACTAGGGACTGGCTGAAATGATTTGCAGCATTCTGTGATCATCTTTCAGACAGCAAGCCTCCCAGCAGATATTGCCTGATAGTGGGATCTCTTGAAGTCCTGACTGTGTGGATTGCTGTTAAACATGCACGCCTTAATTGCTATTTACAGATTGTAATAAAACAACATTACTGCTCTGTAAACGAAGGCCCATTCTCTCTATAATCCATAAGTTTCCTAGAATTCATTTCGGTGCTTGGATAGAAAAACAGTGCAGTCTTATTAGATGGTGTTGTGCTTCTGGTTATTTACAGGCTGCTGATTGTTTATCTGTTCTGATCTATATGTAAAGTGAAAGAGACATTAAGCCAAAGCATTGTTCCCGAGCCCCACATTACATTGTTTTGCGGTCAGTTTGCATTTGAGATAAGAGGGTTGTTTAGCGTTATTAATTAGTGCTTTGTGGAATGTGTTATGTCAGGAAGAAGACAAGTAATAGATTAATAAAATGCAGATAGTCATCTGAATACTGTATTCCAGGCTAATCATGCAATCTCTAAAAAAAGATTCATTGGAAAGCAAAAGGAGCATCAGACCTTGGAGTGAAAATTTCTCTATGCAGACAAACTGAGGGGAGGGGGAATGAAACTGTTTATGCAGGGGCTGAGTAAATTGGACATCAGAGAGGATATATAAAATGATAAATGGAATGGTAAAGAGAAGGTAAATTAGGTTCGCCAATAACACAAGAACAAGGGAACATTCAGTACTTCTGCAAGACAATGTTTTAAAACTAATGAAACAGCCTTCCATGCATTGTATGATCAGAGAGTTAAATTCTATCAGTGGAGGTCTTGTTCAGCTGCCCTTTCAGATGCAATAACATTGCTACCAAATTATGTGGAACCGGAGATGCCTTCAGTCCTGCAGTTACTGAATTGGATGCACAGTCCAAGATATTTTATGCGTTCTCAACAATTTTTAATGTTTAGCACGCTGCTGCGATTTCCCCCCTGAAAATCCAGTAGTACACACAACAGTCAAAGCTCATTGATTGGAAAGATGGATCCGAAGCCATACACTAAAGTGCTACTTCACACATGACAAATTCCTATGCAGATATCTGTTCCAGTGTGATGCCCTGTAGGAATCTGTGTGTATCTTTGGTGTATACCACCATCCGTGATGAATTCTAGGGTTGTCAGTGCCTGGCAATCAGCAGGAGGTGGGGGAGGAGGAGACTTTCATTTTGTGGGGGAGCAATCAGCATCCCCTGGCATGACGTGGAAGTGGTGTTATCATGCTGGGGTGATGCTGTAGCATTCACCCAAAGCTCTAGGGCTTTACCATAAAATTTGGGTGAATGCTAGCGTATCACCTGGCATGATGATGTCATTTCTGGTTTGCTCTGGAAGCAACCTCACACTGAGGACACACACACACACCATTTCACCTGGACATTTCCTCCCACTGCCCAGATGAACAGCAGCAGGCAACAGGAGCTAGGGGTGAGAAATCCCCAGCCCACAGTGGGAAATGGGCAGCCCTAATGAATTCCAATGTGATGGTTTTGTGTGTCAGGTCCCAGACCTCAGCTGCCATACATCAGGGCCCTACTTGGATGAAGCACTTTTCCTTGACCTCAGATGGAGATGCATAGAGGTTGTGCACCACCTTATTCTACCTTCTCTCCCCTGCCTCTACTCCCTTCTGACCTGGGAGCCAGAAGTGATGAATCCTCCTTAGCTTCCTCCCTTTCAAAAGTCCTAGCCCTGCCTGGTGTATGCCAAGAGGCCTCACAGGGAACAGCCAAGCCCATGGGGGACCAACAGTGGCTCTGGTCCAATCTTTCCCATGGGGCTGCCTTTTGCCACCCTCAGGGCAGAGCTGTCAGACTTCTGTCAGATGCCTGGCTATTAAAGGCCATCGGTCCTTGATGAGAGAATGGGCATGTGGATCTTTACAGGGTGTCCCCACAGCCCCACTGGGCCTGGTGAACACCAGGTTTGGCACTGTGTGGTGTGAAGGAGAAGACGTGTCTGGCATCATCACTATATGCCCCCATCACTGTAAATCTCTCCTTCTACCATTTGCCCATGAATTCAAGCAAATATGGGCTGAAGGGTTTGTCACACAAAGCAGTTTTAGGATATACATAGTTTTCTACGTGGAAAGGATAACTGTGAAGTATGTTTGTTATATATCAAGTAGTGCTTAGGAAGCAGGGCTAAAGCCCTTTCCAGACTGAAAGACCATTTCCATCATGGCAATAGTAGCTTTATCTAGTGCTATATTATTGTGCTATCCCTGTCCCTAGATAAAGGAGGAAGGCAGAGTTGATGTTGCCACTGGGAGCAGTATGTAAGAAGAAGAGCATGAAGTGCTGTGCAATTTTTTTTAATGAATTATAAAGGCGGGGGGAAATTGCACCTGTAGGCCTCAGACCAGTAGATGAATGGAAACCCTTCTAATGCTGTGATTCACTGGGAAACATTAGAAATGTGCCAGATGTTAGAGAAATGAAGATAGAATATCAAGGCTTCTCATACTTTCACAATATTTAGATGTTTTATCTCTTGGCTCCGAAACACAGCTAGGTGCAATACATATCCTATTACAGTGAGCAGGAAAGATCTTCTTGATTTTAATAGATCTGTATTTTACCTAGTGTCATTGGTTAACCAAAGACCAAACTAGACACGATGTGCAATTGTATGGCTTTTCCCCTGGACAGTTAACTTCTTTGTAAAATGAAAAGCAGCCTTGGGAGTCTGAGATCAGGAGCAGAAAAGCAGAATGGAGGGGGAGGCTGATTTACCCTTTCCATTCTCACTGTGTGTCTGCTCAAAATTTCAAACTTCAAGCTATTTTTCTCCCTGCAAAGGAAAAGATATCTCATATATTCCCATATCTGTTTTCCTGCAGTGGGGGGGAAGCATCTGGGGGGGGGGGATGAGGAACTGGTGAAGAGGCCTCTGCCCTACCATTCTGCTGCTAAAACTTGCAGCCCCTTGAGGCTGCTTTTCATTTTTAAAAAAGTTTGATGGGATAAACATTTGCATGTCATGACCAGATCCTATTCTTTTCCAGTTCTTTTACATCAAACTCTTATGTTTTAAAAATTGAAAATATATGTTATTAAAGAAACATTATTTCTGTTCTGAAGTTGAGCCAGCTAACGATAAAGCTTAAATTATAGCTATAAGAGTAGATGGAGAATTCAAACAGTTTACTAGACTTCATGGTTGGCTAGCTGTGTTTGCTGAATATCTGAAGGGAAACCGACCCCTGGCCAAGTTCTCCTTAGAATACAACAGCCTCAGCATACCTCTCTGTTACTCTGTTAGAAGCACTTACCCAAGTGGTCTTAGCTGCTGTGTAATTGGCACCTTTCTAACATCGAGGCAGTCCCAAGTGTCCCAGAGAAATCTGAATGGCCAATTTGTCATCTGTTAATGCGACTCTTATTCCACTATAGGTCCCCAAAGATATTGTATTGTTAACAATTTTTCCCCAGGGCATCTTGCTTCCTGAGTCTTTCCACTACACTTCTTGTCTTAATCCAGAGTCCTCGGGGTGTATGAGAGGATAAAGGGTACAACAAGACATCTGGCTTTTGATTTCTTACTGCAGAATTGTGCTGTTGGTGACAGACCTGGTTCCTTTAGCTATGTTCATTGTGCTGTAGTTCTCGTTTTTGGAGCAATATTTCCTTCAGGACTGTGATTCATCCCGCGCCATCTTAGCTTCAGTGGTGATGCACTGTTGTACAATTTGATAAATGTTTCTGTACCTGATGTTTTGGTGAAAGTGTTCCACCATCCCAGGTGTATGACAGATATTTTTGGGTTTTGCTGACACAATATCCTCAGTTACTTCCTTTACCCTTGGCAAATCTATTATCAGTGCTGGAGACTATAAGTTCGCTGTGTTAGAAGTGTGAGTTATAACACGTAAAGGTCACTTGAATGGAACATTTTGAGCAGATCCAGGGTGTGAGCTGTCTTCACAGCCTTTTGTGTGCCATGAGTATGCGATACAGGGAGACTGGCAGGGCAGAGGAACAGACTGGTAGCTCCAAAGTGTTGTGCTGGAAACAAGCCGTGCCACATTCCACACTTCCATGTATGCACATACATGCTGTGAACTGGTTAGAAGTGGAACCCAAGGGGCATCATTAATGAGGTCCTGAAATTTGATATGCAGTGTTGGGTTTTAAAGGTCAGACTTGTACTGAGGACATCTATTGGAGTAAGTGTGCCTCTTGGTGATCAGTGTCATGATGTCAGTTTTTAAAAATCATGCTTTTAATAACTAGTGTTTTTACTGAATTTTCATTAAAATTACCTCAGTAAAGCATCCTACGGTCTGGCTTGTATTAATTTCATTTAACAAATCATTGTTCATTGTTCCTTCTGTGCTCTGCTGCAAGGCATAAGAAAACTAAAACAGACAAGAGAAGGAACCCCTCCCCCTTATTTGGAATTGACTTTCTCATGAACAACAAGGGGTAATAACTTTTTTCTTTTTTGGAGCTTACTGAATCCAAGCATGTTTAACACAGGCAGGGATAACAGTCTTTCTAATCCCCCCCCTTTTTTTTTGCTGGTGCTGTGGATCCCCACAGGCAAATCTGACACACATTGTGGAACTTAATAGCCCCATTGTGAAGAAGGTAATAAACAGATAAACCTGGTATTCCTGCCTGTAATTTAGCTTCTATTCATTTAATACTGAGGTATCTCCTGGCTATATGGCCCTGGGAGCAGTGCTGGGAGGGTCAGTATTGTCAAGTGCTTTGCCCACAGGTTTGGAAACACTTATATCCTGATGTGGTGTCTGAGAGTTTGGAGGCTTTCCCAAAGATTCTTTCTTTAACTAGCAAGATTCTTATCTGCCATTATGAGTGATTGAAAGATTTTCCATGTCCCCAAAGTAATTGATCCCAGCCTCTTAGGAAGGAATTTAACATGCTTATTTATGTGTGATGCAACTTGGACCTGTCCTGGAGGCCCTAACGGCAAGCATTCCAGCAGCCACCTTACAAGGTTAGCTCTTGGTTCTTCCTTCCAGATTCTACCTGGGGAATCAAACCCGGTTCTCCCAGATTAGAGTTCGCGCACTTAACCACTACACCAAACTGGCTCCACTATCCAGATAATTGGTTGATATGGGAGTGCTACTGTATTGGGTAAAGTTAAGAGATGGATACCAGATGGATAGCTGATGTTCCCAGAGTTGGGAATATTGGTTACATCTACAGGGTGGGGGTTGGAAGAGACCATTTTACAGTTCGGGGAATGATCAGTATACGTTGGCTAGGAAGATGAAGCTGTGGGGCTTTGGGGGCACGTGGAGCTTTGGGGGAAACTGATCCAGGTTTTCTGACTATCACTCTCTGTCAGGTTCCTTGCCTGATCTCCCAGTTCAGTATGGATAAATGCAGACAGGCAGATTTTACAAGACTGTAACTCTCCAGTACTCATAAGGAAATTGATGCTGTAACAGCTGCCCAAGGAACTTCCTACTGTTTGGGGAAGCAGGGAGTGCAAAACAATACTTTATGCGGAGTAAGCAAATGTGCATATATTTGCTTATTTTGCATAATTTACATTTGGTATTCACTGAGAGAAGCCAAGAATTATGCAGGGTACTAAAGTTTCCCCTTCCCCCCCATCACTTGTTATGTTACTCAGGTCCCCCCATTCCCAGCTTCTGAGATTTATCTGGCATTGGTTTTATACTTTGAAGCCTATCTTCATTCCTTTAAGGGGCAGAAACTCATATTTTGCAAAATACTGAGAATGCTGAAATCTGCAGGGAATACCAATTTCTCCATTTGCTCAGTGTGATTGAACAAGAACTCTGATTATATTATGCTTGATTAAAAATGACATCAGTCTCCAAGATTATAGGTGATCCTCCTGCTTCCAGCAATGACATAAGTGAGCTTAGCTTTTATTGGGCATCCAGTTACAGCAGCTGTAGACGAAAACTGGCCTCTCTCCTCTAAATTGTACCATCTGCCTTGCTCTTGGATAAGTAGGTGGCATATTCCAGAATTTAAACTTTGTACTGCCTATCTTCTAGCATATCATTATTCACAGTGTTCATATCTGTGTCTCTGAAAGTGAAAGGACATCCTATCCTTCCTCCGATCATCCTCTTTTGAAAAACACAGACATATTTGAATGGGGATCTAGTTTTCACTTTAATATAAACTTGTTCAGGGGGTGTTCCACTTCAGACTGCATGTGGGGGCTGACATAAGAAATGCTAGGAACACACACACAAAATTTAAAATTTAGAGATCCAGCATGTTAGGGAGAGGGCTAGGCTACAACTATTCTTGCTCATGCCTTGTTTTATTAGCAGGGATTTTTGTTGTTGTTGTTCAGTAATATGAGACTGCCCCACCTGTAGTGTGGAGTGGTGGTACAGCCCAGACATGGATTTACCATTTCGCTGAGGCAAGGCCTAAAAATTGCGTTTAATAAAGCAAGTTGAAATGAGAAGAGAACTAAAAGCCAATATTGATTGGGGGGAAAAGTTAAATGTGATTTCTCCTGCTGTAACTACAATTGCATTTTGTTGCAAAAGGTAAAATGCAACTTGGCTTTAAGAAATTTCCAGCCCATTCCATCTAAAACAAATATTTAAAGATGATGAGGCTACCTGTTCCTCCCAAGATCAGGATTCCACAACTGAGGGCAGCCCCTGACAACACATCTCTGTGCCTGCCTTTGTAGCTATAACTTGGCTCCTGGATGGTATCCTTTCAAGGCTCTCCTGAAGATTATCTCAGAGATCAAGGGGGAAGACACAGTGGTAAAGACACTCCCCTGAGTACATCGAGGGCCCAAGCCATTTAGGCCTTTATTGATCACAACTGGCATCTTGAACTAAGCTCCCACTGCTGGCAAAATGACTTCCCAGCTCTGCCTCTCTTCAAAAGTAGGAGAGAGCCCTGCAGGACCAAGCACAGCTGCCAACTCGTGCCTTATTCCTAATCCTCTTCCTTTTCTTTCATCTCAGGCTTCAATGACATTGTAAAGTTTCATTTCCAGAGATTCATCTCCTTCCTCAAGCTGTTGGGAGTACCCCAGAGCTCTTCTCCCTCAGAGCTACAGAGGCTCAATGCAGTTATTAAAACACGTGTGTGTGTGTGTGTGTGTTCTCAAACAGATGAGGTTTGCCACAGGTTGCCCTGGTCTTTGCCAGAATTCCCCACAAATTGGGCAGCTGTGAGCCACAACATGGCATAAGAAATTATCCTCTATAAATGAAATATTTATTAGTCATGTTCTATCCTGTTCTTCCTTCAAGGAGTTCAGAGCAGCATACACGGAGTTATCCTTTGGGCTTTTCAAAAGTCCTGTGAGTGGCTTGGCGGTAAAGCACTGGGCTTACATGGAGAAGGTCCCAGGGTCTAGTCTCAGGCACCTTCGCTAAAGGATCTTGCAGGTGTTGAAAAGGACTTTTCTTTACCTGACTGAGACCCTGGAGAGCCATTGGCAGAATAGAGGTAGATGGACCCACGGCCTGACCTGGCTGCTTCATATGTTCAAGGTTACACCTGGTGACAGTAACTCGCCTAACACTACAAACTTGATAGGTCAGCTTCCCACTTTCAAACCCATCGTTCCTGCTACTGTCCTACATAAGTTTTCATAGACCTGGCAGTCTGTAAAATCCTTGGTGTCATGCAGTCAGCAATAAATAGATGAGCAAGCTAGAAAATAATGGAAGAGATAAGAAAGTGAAGGATCATTAAAGAAGGGATCCTTTGCTCTAATCTCGAAAATTCATGAAAATTCGGGAGTGGGAGACTTATGAAGTCTTCCATATTTATGCCCTCACTTGCCCCCCACTACTATTGACCCACAATGAATGTAAAGTAAGAAATGTAAAGCGAGGGATTTTAATATTTGCATTCATGTAGCTTGTGTTTCTAATTGTCCAGAAAGAGTAAAGACATTAAAAGACTTCATATGGCTACTAATTTCAGGCTGTATAATTCCACTTTTCATATTCTAACACATAATTTGCTAGCCAAGGCGCAAAAGACTTGTAAAACCTTGGGGTTTATGCTGTCTCAACAATTTTAGCAATATAGGCCTTCATGTTCTTTTTCAGAGTTCTTTTCCAGAGTTTTTCTTTGATTTAGAACCTTAGGTTTTGCAAGACGTATTTTAAGTAGCTCGGAGAGAAGATGTCTTGCAAAGTACTATGCTTTTAGGAAACAACAATGAATACAAAACTTGCCAAGAACAAAACTGGCAGATCAGGTTTGTACCTCCTCAAGTTCTGCAGTTTGGCCCAAAGACACCCAGTGAGCTTCGTGAATACAGAAGGATTTGATCCCCAGAATGTCAGGCACTCTGTGTACTATATCTCACCCTACAAGGCCTCAGTCAATTATCATAGCTTAGAAAATTGCTTAAACGTAGGGCTGCCAACTCCAGGTTGGGAAACTCCAAGATATTTCAGGGTGGAGCTAGAGGAGTGCGGAGTCTGGGAAGGGGAGGGAGCTCAGAAGGGACATGATGCCACAGAGGCCACCCTTCAAAGCTGCCATGACCTCCGGGGACCTTATCTCTCCAGGAGATCTCTATGTCCCATCTGGAGACATCTTGCTAGTTCAACTGTTTCCCAGACAACAGATATGAGTTCCCTGGGAGAAAATGGCTACTTTGGAGGCTGGACTTTATGGCCTTGCACCCTGCGGAGGTTCCCTCCCCTCCCCAAACCCTGCCCTCCCCCCCCAGGCTCTACCCCCCAAATCTCCAGGTATTGCTCAACCCAGAGCTGGCAATCCAATTGGCAACCCATACTTTAAAACACATGGGGCACAATCTAGCCATTAAAAGCATTTAGTGCAGTGTGAGAGTTTAGCAAGTCTTCAAATCTGTTGCACTACAATAAATTCAGTTGGATCATGCCCATTCAAAACCCAGGGAAGCCCAATCTCATCAGATCTCGGAAGCTAAGCAGGGTCAACTCTGGCAAGTAATTGGATGGGAGACCTCCTTGGAATACCAGAGGTGTGAGGCGGGGGCAGGCTTTATTCAGCCACCTCTCTGAATATCCTCCAGGCCCCCAGTAGGGGTCAGTCACCAGTGGTTGCCATGAGTGCCAGGTGCACACGCACACACACACGCACATGCACATATAAAGAAACCCAAAAAATACAAAGCCAAAAAAACAACCCTGCCAATTTTAATGTGTTTTAAGCCTAAAGTTCAGAACACCCTGAATTGGTGTTTGGGGGTCAGGGCAAGGCATGCTTTATTTTCTTTTTAATGACTGGCCAGCCTTGTTTCAAGAACATGACAGAATAGAGTTATTACCTTTGAAAACTCCATTTGATTATTTGTGGCTTCTACAGCATTTTTCCTTCCTACTAGCAGTAAATCCCTGAGCTAAGCTGTCGATCCACTTGTTACTTCTTGGCAGGAGTTCAGGCACCGAGTTCAAAGTGATCATTTTGGGGGGCTGCCAATAATGCAGTGTTAACAAATTTGTTATGGTGTATTTATCTGTTGCTATGTCTGTTAGATGAAGAATGCAAAGCTTAGAAGGTGTTGGCGATGGTGCTTCCTCAGTCAAATGCAGTGCTTGCTGCCTCCCGCCACTGCAGGGAAACTGCAGAATGTTAGCACTGTTTTTTCACTCATGTCCTTTATAGTTGTACAGAGCTTAGTTTTACACAAATGGAGCCAACGTGAGAGTGGTGGTGTATGAACCCTATCACGTAATAATGCAGCATATTATATAGCATTAAGACAATGGGATTGAGGTTTTTTCCTCCGGCTTCCTGTGCCCTTCTCAGATACCTTCCTGCATCAAAGTGCGATCAGGGGAGCACTTACACCATCTCTTTTATGAGCGCCTTTCAGTCATTCTCATAGATTCCAAATGAGGTCCGACAGAGCAGAAAAATAAAAATAAATCTGTGTTTTTGTGTGGAGACAAGTTCTCCTTTGTCGTTCCTTTGATTAAGAAATGTTTCCACTCCACATTTGTGTGGGCTTCATTGTCTCTTCTGAGTGTAGTTTGATTCTGATTGTTTGAAGTCACCTGGTGTTTCTAAAGGTAACCAAGTACAAAAAAGCTTGCTCCTTTCCCCTCTGCTTCTGAAGCTTCAAGGATCAAAGTGAGTCCATGGCCAAATTTAGATAGTCCATCCTTTATTAAAAAGTGAACATGGGGAAAACAGACTGAAGCTGCTTCTGCACTAAGGTCCTTTTGGATCTTGAACACATGAACATACACATGCAAGAAGCTGCCTTATACTGGCTCAGACCCTTGATCCCCTCTAGTTTAGGAATGTCTGCTTTTAGACAGAAGGATCTTTCCCTGACACCTAAAGCTCTTTAGCTGGAGATGTCTATGACTGAACCTTCTGCATGCCAAGCATGAGCTCTGCCACTGAGCTATGTCCCTTTCCCAAGAAAAGCACACACCCTTGCTCTTCCCCTGCAACAGATGAGAGCCTGCAACCTCTGCTCTGCAAGCAACACCGTGCACCATCAGCTGCCAGTCAACGAAAATGCCATGGAACAGAACCTTCTGTGTGTCAGTTGAGCTTCCAGGCACAGCACCCACGTGTCTGCCTATGTCCTATGCTTGTCCACATAGGAGATACAGAAAGTCACAAAAAATGAACATGAACCATAGTCCACAGATGGGAATGTGCAATGCTCACACAAGAAACCCTGGCCCTCAAACTCCTTGTTTTTCCCCGGGACTGTTCCCCATGCTCTATAAATTGTGTGGGCGTATCCATTTGGTTTTCACTGTGAATGTCATTTATTGCTACTAAATCCAGGAATAAAGGCCAGTGATTCCGCAGTTTAGATAACTCCATAGCGGTTTGGAAGGGTTAATCTGCTTCCCTCCTTTCTCTGGCTAATTGCAGCAACTGCATTTTAATCAGACAGATGTGTGTGGCCCACATGAAGGAGGCTGTAGCCACATTTAATTGATGAAAGCAGATCTCTAGCAGCTTTTGACTGAAATGCTGTGTGGGCTCAGATGATTCCCTTTTGGCAGTGCTATCATTTGGATTGCTCCTCTGTCCAGACCCTGCTTCCTAGGGAATGCATTTTCAGCAGCTTATCACTGATGTACTGAAAGGATGCTTTCAAGTGAATTAGCAAGTAGTATTTGAGGGGTAGTTCGTCTGGATGGGAAGTCATCTATTCTGTGGTGTCCTATAGCTTGGGGAGTGAGATTCGGATGAGTACAATACAAACTCAGCTTTTGTGGAAACTCACATTCAAAGGAAGGAGTCCTTTCAGCTTCTCTAGTAATTTTTTTGTCTTTTTTGCAATAACTCTTCCCAAGGTCTTGCCATGACTTCTTGGCTTTTACAATAAGGTTTTGTCCACTGCTGCTGGTCTTGCATGTTTACATTTAATTAGCATAAGCTGCCTGAACCTTGCTGTAAGCAGTTTGATAACTAAAGCAAACCACAGATGTGAGAATGGGCAACACCATTTTTCAGGCCGCGTGCCAGCTGAATCCCAGCCTAGAGAATTAGTTGTTTGTAGTGGGACTGGGAGAAGCTTTATCTTACATGTTCACACAGCTGATAGGAATAATATTACCACTGAAACTCATTGCTCCAAGTAGCGAGAGAAACGTATTGTGCTTACATCTCCATATATTACTGTTACTGAGAATCTGGCCTCCACAACAGATCAAGGAAGGACCACCATACCCACATTCTCCATCTTTGGCTATGACTTCCTGGCCTGGCAAACCGTCACTGCAAGGAGATGAGCTGTTACCACAGTGGTTTGCAACCTTTGTGAAGTGTAGTGGGTTAGACGCATGTAAAAACCACGGAGACTGATGTAGTGATCAGCATGGTTTATTAGTACACAACAAAGACAAAAAGTAACGGCCGGCTGGCCAACTATATACACACCTGGGGACGCCCCCCTAGGTCCTGTTGGTGGGTTTAAATCTCCCGCCACGGTCCTATTGGTTCCCAAGTGGAGAGACTAGGAGCCTAGTCCCCATTGTTCTTACAGAGTCAAGCTCTGGGGTATTCGCTGGCCCCTGGTGGCGGTCAGCGGACATAACATCCCTCCCCCCATAGTTCGGACCCACCCTAGGTCACATAGTCCTTTAAGTATGACGGGGACCGCCGTTCTCTAGTGGACCATCGGGGGGGCGGTACTGGGACCTCCAGGGCCCCGTCCCCTGTGCTGTGCTGTGCTGGTGGTGCAGACACCTCTGGCGCAGACACATCAGTTGTCGGGCCCTCCTCGGCAGCCGCCAAGGTGACTGGGGCGAAGTTATGACGCTCTTCGGTGGGGAGGTCCTGCGCTGGGGTGTCTGGGGGGCTCACCTCTGGGTTTGCCCCTTGTTCAGGAACCTCCGTGCTTGGGTGTTCGGGAAGCATGCGCCGACGGAGTTGGTCTATGTGCCTCCGCAGGACCTGTCCACATTCTGTTGACACGTCATACATGACGGTGCCAGTGGGATGGATTATGCGGCCAGCGATCCATTCTGGGCCCATTCCGAAGTTTCTAGCGAAGACGGGGTCTTCTGGGAAGAACCCGCAAGGTGCCTCCCGCTGCTCTGAGGAGTTTCGTGGCTCGGGAGCCCAATCAGGGTGTAGGCGGTCCAGGAGGATTGTTGGTCTCCGCCCCATGAGGAGTTCCGCTGGGCAGCGACCGCTTACGGGGTTTGGCGTTGTTCGTTGCACTAGGAGGAAATGGGCAATACGAAATTCCCAGTCTCCCTCCGTCAGGCGGCTTAACGCTTCCTTCGCCGTGCGGACCATGCATTCCGCTTGGCCATTAGTAGCGGGGTGGAATAGCGCCGACCTGATGTGTTTGATCAGGTTGTTGCTGAGAAACTGCTGGAATTCCTCTGACGTAAACACCGTCTCGTTGTCCGAGACGATGGTGTCTGGCAGCCCGTGGGTGGCAAAGATCTTTTGGAGGGTGCGGATGGTGGCCTTTGTGGATGTTCCAGAGACGGGGCTTATCTCCAGCCACTTTGAGTAGGAATCCACAGTCACAAGGAATAACAGTCCATGAAATGGTCCGGCAAAGTCTATGTGGAGCCGGGACCATGGAGTTCGAGTGGATTCCCATGACTGGGACAGCATGACTGGTGGGCTGGATCAGATGGCTTGGCAGGTCGGGCAATGTTTCACCCATGCCTCCATCTCTGCGTCGATGCCTGGCAACCAGACGTAGCTCCGGGCGAGGCCTTTCATCCTAACAATGCCTGGGTGCGCTTCGTGAAGGGCCTGGAGAACCTTTTGTCGGAGTGCGCTGGGAACCACGACACTGTCTCCCCACAGCAGGCAGTCTTTGTGTGCTGACAACTCCTCCCATCGGCCTGTAAACGCTGTGAACTCGGGGCCCTCTATCTTCGCAGGCCACCCCCTCACCACCCAGCTCAGCACCAAGGATATGATGGGGTCTCGGGCTGAGCGGCGGGCAATGTCTGCGGCCTGCAGTGGGGCATCCGGTAGGCCCTCCAGCTGGAGGACCAGGTGCACAGGGGCCGGATCCTCAACCACGTCTGGAAGGGGAAGGCAGCTAAAGGCGCCGATTCGCAGTGAGTCCTTGGCAGCCCCAACCCTGAGGCCTGCCTCTGGAGCGCGTCTCCCGCACCGTCTGTGACTGGACTCAATTGTCAGCCGCAGTGACCCTTCACACCTGTCAGGTTCCACAGCCAAACAAAGGAGTACAGTTTGGTGTAGGAGCAAAGTAGTACAAAGGAGCCAGTTTGGTGTCATGGTTAAGGGCGCGGACTCTAATCTGGGAGAGCCGGGTTTGATTCCCCCACTCCTCCTCCACTTGCACTGGCTGGGTGACCTTGGGCCAGCCGTAGTTCTGACAAGAGCTGTTCTTGAAAAAGCTGTGTCTGTCAGAGTTCTCTCAGCCCCACCTACCTCCCAGAGGGTGTCTGTTGTGGGGAGGGGGAGGGACAGGCGTTTGTGAGCCGCTCTGAGACTCCAAGTGAAGAGTGGAGTATAAATCCAATCTCTTCCCTCTT
>NW_015163669.1:50537-62453 GCF_001447785.1 Gekko japonicus | reverse complement strand
ACCTTGTCTTGGGTCAGGTGTAGGCCCTCTGCATCCACCATGAACCCCAGAAACTCCACTGACGGCACCCCCAGCTGACACTTCTCTAGTTTAACTTTGAGTCCGGTGTCCTGGAAACGGCAGAGAACTGTGCGGAGGCGGTCTGTGGAGTCGGCCGGCGTGGCAGCTGCGATCATCACATCATAAAAAAACAGGGTGACACCTGGAATTCCTTTGAAAAGAGAATCCACCAGTTGTTGGAATAATCCCGGTGCCACACTCACCCCGAATTGAAGTCACTTGACACGGAATGCCCCCCAGTGGGTCAATATGGTTTGTGCCTCAGCAGTCGCCTCATCTACCGGCAACTGCTAGTACACTTGGGCCAGGTCCAGTTTCCCAAAGATCTTTGCTCCCCCCCAAGGTGGCCAGTACGTGGCTAACCACAGGTACCGGATATGCGTGATCCTGTAGCGCCTTATTCAGCATACATTTGTAGTCCGCACAGATGCGGACTGCCCTGTTCGGCTTTTCCGCGGAGTGTGTGAGGTGGTAGAGGTCCTCTGCTGCTGCCTCGTCCTCTAAGTGAGCTTCCGCTCTGTGACGCGGTGGCTGGGTCCAGCTGGAGACTTTGGAGTGACATGCACGGGCGATGTGGCCAGTGCGCTCGCAGTTCTGACAAACGGCGCCTCGAAACCTGCATGTTTTCCTGTCGTGCTGGTCACCGCAACTGGCACACACTGGAGCTGCTGCGCCGGGATGCTTGTGGGTGGAGCTCGCATTCGCGGCTGGAGTGTGGTGTGGTGCTTGCGTGCGGTGGACCTCCGCGCCGTCGAGGTCTGCTGGCATGGTGATGGCGGCCTGGTACGTGGTGGAGGCTGCTGGGTGGGACCTCTCCCACGTGGTGGCGGTGGCGATGGCTGATGCTATGGTGACCATCTCACCCTCCGTTATGCATTGCTGCAGCTTCTCATCCCGCAGTCCGGTGACGAAACGGTCTCGCAGGGCCAGGTCCAAGTGTGCCCCAAATTTGCACTCGGATGCCAGGCGGTGGAGCTCGGCAAGGAACTCCACGGCAGTTTCGCGGCCTTGCTGACTCCGCTGGTGGAACACCACATGGCACGTCATCTCTGAAGGCTTAGGCGTGTAGTGGTTCTGGATGGCCGAGACGATTTTGTCAAAGGTGCAGTCTTCAAGCTTCTTAGGGGAGAGGAGGTACTGGGCCAGTTATACGATAGCAGGTCCGCACAACCCGCGTAGGAGGCCCTTCTTCCTGGCCTCATCCATCACCTGGTAGAAAATCAAGACTTGCTTCAAGCCGGTGATCCAGGCTCCCCATTGCTGTGTACGGGTTGTATCGAAGGGCGGTACCAGCCCTGATCCCTGAGCAATGGCCATTGTGCTGGTCGGTTGCGGCTGCGACTGGGAAGCGGCTTGCTCACCCTCGTTGCTCATCATTTGGAGGAGCATAGGTAGCGGTGCTTTGTCTTCCTCGCCGAGTCCCGACAGCCCGGCTGGATTGCTCTGTGGGATCCCACCTTCGTCGCCATTGAAGTGTAGTGGGTTAGACGCATGTAAAAACCATGGAGACTGATGTAGTGATCAGCATGGTTTACTAGTACACAACAAAGACAAAAACTAACGGCCAGCTGGCCAACTATATACACACCTGGGGACGCTCCCCTAGGTCCTGTTGGTGGGTTTAAATCTTTCGCCACGGTCCTATTGGTTTTCAAGTGGAGAGACTAGGAGCCTAGTCCCCATTGTTCTTACAGAGTCAAGCTCTGGGGTATTCGCTGGCCCCTGGTGGCAGTCAGCGGACATAACACTTTGACTCTAGAGCCAAATGGGGTTCAGTACTTTAAAAAAGGAACTAAGATCATGGGCTTCTTCCCTGGTCCACAAAATAGAATTTCCTGTCTGTATCTTGCTCTAATAAGACAGGCACATAATCTTAGATTGCAGGAAATTCTCTTTGTCTTGTGAACAGCACCAGCCAGTAGCTTCATTACCTAATTCCTATGAAATTTATCTCATTGCTAGTGTTAGACAGGCAGCTAGCTGTCTTCAAGGGCCTGAGATGAAAAGATTCTGCCCCTCTATCTCCTCCTTCTTCACTGTATCTAACACAGTACAGCTGATCTCACCAATGGTATCTATGTCAGTGAAATAAAACAGGCCATTCATCCAAGACCTTAATGCAGAAAAATTATGATGGGCAAGAACAGCTTGTCATCTGTGGACAAGCATATCTCGCAGCATCACCCCTTTCTCTCTCTTTTCCTCCAACTGCTCAGTCCTTGTCCTTTAAAAAAAATCCATTTTGATTGTATAAGACAATGGATTGAATAGGGTCTTGACTTTCTAGGTCATTACAGCAAGCCATAAACCTTTGCTGGCCAATGGAAGAGCTACATATTTTGGGGACTGTGTTATTATCTAGCTATAGTGGCTAAAACATAAACCCTTTGTTTGAACCTCTTACAGAAAATGGCTATCCTAATTAGATCTCACATTCTCATAAGAGAATTGCATTTTAGCACATTTGTGTTGGGACGGAAGTAAGAGAGAAACATCATATTAAGGCTGTAGTGATCTTCAGGATGAGCAGTGAAGAGCAGAGCAGCCAGTAGGTCTGAATCTTTTCTTTTTTTTCCCATCCCCCTGGAGGGAGGTTTTTATTGGGGGGGGGTTTCAGACTACAAAACTACAACAGAAAATATAGGAAGGGGAGCTACATCTAGGGAATAAAGAAAAAAGACCCACAACTAACTAAAAACCCAAGAGTAGGAGATCATACATCAGCTTAACACCATGCTATTTTCAAAAAGTTACTAATAATACAATGAACTTAGTCGGTTATGCTAGATTAATTATCGTTTAACCATCCCTTTAACTGTTTAAAAAAATTCCCAGAGCATCCCCAAGTTATTTCAACATTTTTTCAGGCACAAATCAGAGTCCTTCAGCCCTTATTTATTCTTATCTTTTCTAATCCTCAGTTTATAAAGGCTTTTTGGGGCAGCTGCCCCCTTTTCAGAGGGGGAGTCCTTGTCCGAAGACCCCAAGCCCAACTCGCCATCAGATTTGCTTTCTTTTTCCTCCTCTTTGCCCTCTTCTGGTTCCCCAAGCTGTGTCCACAGAAATTCACATGCTTTAAAAACAGAGTCAATCTTTTCTTTTTTATCGTTAATCTTGAAAATGACGTCTTCTTGGGTTAACCACTTGTAACTGATGCCATTTGTTTGTAAGAAAAGGATTCATTCTTTATAGTTCTTTCTCGTCTGTCTTATATCAAATGGAATATCTTTTAAAATCCTGATATTATTGCCCCCAATTTTCAGGGGTGTTCCCGAATTTCAAAATAGCATCTCTCACATGTCTCTTCGAGAATCTGACCGCTATTTCCCCAGGCAGATTATTTTTCTTGATGTACGATGAATAGGACCTGTAGACCACATCCATCTTGCTGCGAAGGTATTCCGCTGTTAAATCTGTCATTGGGGCTATTGCTTTACTCAGCCGTTGCTTCAGATTCTCTCCTTAAATTTCCGGGACCCCTTGAAACTGTAGGACCAAATTTGCTTTGTCCATTTGTAGCTGTAAAAGCTTTGACTCTTCTGTAGCTTGCTTCATTTCCAACTTTTGCACCTTTTTCTTAACTTCTCTCCCATTTGCTCTGTTGCTTTTAAGGATTGTGTCAGTTGCATCTGCTGCTCTGCCACACTCTGCCCAATTACTGACAGTTGTTGTTTAATGCCAGTGATCTCGTCCAGCAGGGGGCACAGGGAGTCAGCCAAGAGTTTTGAGAGCTCAGTGACCTCATCCGTTCGAGGACTGGCCGCTAGGTTCGATTTCAGCAGCTTCTCTTTCTCCGGTTTCTTCCCCGCCATCTTTTTGGATTTATTTCATTTTCAAAAAAGTTCCTAAAGTCTCTGATATTCGCCCAAACGCTTTTCTGCGCTCTGGTAAGTCTCTTAAAACAGTTTTAGTTGCTTATTTTTCCGCTCCCCCCTCTTTCCTTCCATGTTTTGTCTATGCGTTTGGGAGGGTTCCCTCCCCCACTCGCGTTCCCATCGCTCTTCAGGGGGGGCAGCTTCTTTTTATATCTTCATGCTCGCTTCAACCCAACTCACAGTTCGTTGTTGGCCATTCGGTCTCGCTTGTCATCATTTATTTTGCCCGATCTCCAACGCTTGTTCAGGTCAGTAGCACTCATACCATGCGGTCACTCAGCGGCAGGACCTTCAGGGCGGAGGGGCGCCTCAATTCTCCGGCTTTCAGCCATCAAAGAGGTTGCCCCTCAAAAGCCCCCTGGCTGGGAGCCTTTTACCAAGGCTCCAGGGGGGTAACGACCCGTCGGACCCCCTCCCACATGCTGGTGTGCAGTTTACATCCCTGGGACGTCCGGGAGATGTGTCTGCCTGCGTGTCGCCATAAACCGGAAACCCAGTAGGTCTGAATCTTGAAATCCTGGAGAACTGCTCATTGCAACATATGCTCATATTGGAGTGACCATATCTAATTGGTACTGCATTTGTTTTCCATGCTGAAGGCCAGAAGTTCAATGCCTGGTAAAGTCAAGCTAAAGGATTTCATACCACAAGTGTCGAGAAAGAATTTTCTCTATCTGAGATCCTGGATTAGTGCAAACCAGTTGCAGTAGACAATACTGAGGCAGAGGAACCTATGGCCTGACTCCATAGAAAACAACTTCATATGTTCAACAGACTGTGGACTCGAGGCCCAGCCAAAGATGTGGAGAGACATATTGAACCAACAGCTGCTAGCTCTGAATGTGGGCTTAAATAGCCTTCATGCTTTCCAGGCTGCCTGATGATGTTTGAAACTAGGCCTTGGTTCTACCAAAGCTTGCAGGAAAGGCTAGATTCCAAGCCACTAAAGAGGCACATCTCTGCCTCTGAGCCACCTGCTTGCAATATTCTGGGGAGTTTGGAGATGCTGGTAGACCTACTCAGGGCTTGATGCCTGGTAATAATGGTCAAGATTCCTGCTCTAAAACTATTGATGAATCTTGGAGATGACGCCTCCACTGTTACCCATAGACTCATGGGCGGGCCAGTGGCAATCCTTCACTGTCCAAAGTGGACTAGTAAATTCCCATGTCAGACTCATGTGTGGTGACTATGAAATAGCTTAGGATGTGTTCATTTGTGACGTTCTTCCACAAATATGCTTTGAGTATACTGAGATATGGTATATAGCCTTCTTTTCATTTTGCCTTGGAAACAGTGTAGAAGTATGTGTTCCAGATCCATTGTTGAAGTGGGAGTAGAATTGTTTGGGAATATGAATCTGCCAATAGCAGTACACCATGGTTTGCCTTAGTGTATGCTCCCCAGGAACCCATAGCTAATCTTGGATCCCAGATGTTTGGTTTATGTCTATATGATATGTGTATATTTGTATAATATGATATATTTACATGTATGATATACATGTTTGACCTCTACAGCATTCACACTTTACATTTGGGATGTATACTTGTGAACTACCAAGACAATATGTGCAAAGGTATGTTTCAGAGCTCGCAACACACCGAGTTCAAAACATAGGTAAACAGGGCAAAAGCCTCTTGAGAAACAATTTGGAATGGGGGGGGGGAAACAGTGGGCTGGAAAAGGTTAAGGTCCTAGTCACTATCTGAAATCACTGTCCAAAGCTGTTTTACTTTTGGAAAGAACAGTATTGCCAACAGGCCTGGAGAAAAATGTTCTGTCCCTTTAATTAGAGTCTTAATTTTTGCTAATGGGCAGTTGGTGCTTTTCATGGCATGGAGGTAAATAACATCACTTAGTAAATAACATCCTGTTAACCTGTTAAGGGATAGGACATTTTACTCCCGGTCAGTTGGTGGCCTTCATTTTGTTCCTGCATGAATGTACATGTAATGTGTATAGATCCAGGTGGTCAGCCGTGTTGGTCTGAAGCAGTAGAACAAATTTAGAGTCCAGTGGGGCACCTTTAAGATGAACAAAGGTTTATTCAAGGTATGAGCTTTTGTGTGCATGCACACTTTTTCAAATACATTGGAAGAAAAGTAAGGTTCAAACTTATAGACAGGGACTAAACAGCAAATTAACATGTAACATGATGATGTTTTAAGATATGTGAAGAGAAAACTAAAAAAAACAAGCGAAGGTTATAAGGTCTACAGTCGTAAAGCAAAAAAATATGTCAAAATAAGACTAGCGATTTTAGGCATACACCTAAAAGGCCCTAAATTGTGTGAGGTGCTGTGTCTAAGAATGATTTGAGAATGCTGAAGGAAATGTTAGGTGGTGAAGTGTCAGAGTAATACAAAGCCTCTGGGATTTCGTAAGGCAAAACATTGGGGATGCTCAACTGGAACTTAGTGGATGCCTTAGGGTGTAAAGGAAGCAGAACAGACACTGTTTAATAATAGTTTTGACTCATTAGAGTAATAAGCATTCAGGGAGATAATTTGCTAGTGGATGGGGGTTATCCTAGGAATGTTTCCCTCTGATCCAATCACTGGAATGTACATCAGGGTTAAGTTAATTGATTTCGGAGGAATTGCCAGGAATAAATTGGATCAGAATCCTGCTTAAAGACACACACACACGCTTTATGAACTACAGTCCACTTCACTGGATGAAGTTCAGAGATAATTTTCTTGTCTGTGAAAGCTCATGCTGACTTCAATTTGTTAGCCTTTAAGAAGCCATGAGACTTTTCATTGTGTTTGTTGTGAGAGACTGACTGAGCTACTCTGTGGGAATCCTGCTCTTGTATTTTAGAAATTGAGTAGGTTGGGTGATTCTGTGGTTTCCAAGTATTTTGCATGAAACTGTGAATGGAGAGAGGGAATGGTTGTGGAGAGTGCCGTCAAGTCACAGCTTACTTATGGCGACCCTTTAGGGTTTTCAAGGCAAGAGACGTTCAGAGGTGGTTTGCTATTTCCTGCCTCTACATCACTACCCTGATATTCCTTGGAGGTCTCCCATCCAAATACTAGCCAGGGCTGACCCTGTTTAGCTTCTGAGATCTGACAGGATCAGGCTAGCCTGGGCCATTTGGGTCAGGGCAGAGAAGGAATAGGAAGACATTTTTTTCTGGGCAGAGAAGGAATAGGAAGACATTTTTTCTCACACATGGAATTCTAGGATTCAGGATCATCCAATTGTGTTCACTGGGAGTAAAAGCCTGTATGGGGGACCTACTAACCCATAGCTGACTAGGTACATTGACTAAGGTACCATTTTGAACCCCAACTCCACCTTGGTGTGCATAAGCAGCCAGTTTCTAGAAACTGTTGCTATGACTCATTGTCTTCAATTGGCCTTCATGCCTGGAAGCATTTCTTTGCCCTGAGCACTGGAGAAACCATCAAAGTTCTCTCAACTGATGGAAATGAGAGGTTCTTCTCTCAGCCTTGTATCTACCATTTTGGGAGTCCAACCTGCTCTATACCACCCATACTCACTAGAATCCTGGATGTAACTATAAACAGGGCTTTATTATCTGAATTCAGTTGTAAGCAAGATTCCTTTGTACAAAACTGTAGCCTCACAGGTACAGGTAGTTTATTTCTTTAAACATAGCCCTCCCTCCCCCTTATACAGGACTCAGGATGGGGAACAACATTTCCAATAGCAACATTCACCGTCAGGTTAAAATTTAAAAGCTTAAAAAGTTTTTTATCAAAGTTAACAATTTAACTGACAATTTACAGATGATGCATGAAACAGACAATTTAGTGTCCTTTCCCCATAGAGGGAAAAGGGAGGAATGAGCCAGGCTAGATGGAAAAAACTGTTGCAGTCCTCAACCATAGGCCTGGTGGAACATCTCTGTCTTACAAGCCTTGCGGAACAGCATTAGGTCCCACAGAGCACAGATGTCATTCTGGATGAGTTCTAAATGAAAAGGATTATCAAAATCCTTCATATGTTTTCTGACCTGGATATGGCACGGAAACAACATCAGTCACTTTGATAAGCAATCTACACTAGTCAACTGACAGGTGGAGTGTGTCCCTCTTGGTTCTCCTAGACCTTTCAGTGACTTTTGATCGTCATTGACTGTGGTATCCTTCTGGATTGATTGGTTGGGATGGACCGATTTCTGTGGGAAAGGTCATCTAGATATGTGGAGTGATTAAACTTTGTCCTCTATGCTATTTTCCCAATCTAAAATGGCCCTTGGGAGCTGTTATCTGCAAACAGACGGGTACTACTTTTCTTCCTCTGAGGCATCTTCCTCCCAAGTTGAGGCTGGACTAATGGGTTTCCAGGGCCATTTCATATCAGAGAAATGGCACAGAGGAAGGCTCTTCACATGCCACAATCCCAATTGGGGAGGGCAACAGAACTCCATGTCAAGTGTAGAGCTGCCCTGTTTCTCTTTTCCATCCCAGAGAAGTGATGAAAATGCTAAATCAGTGTCTAGAGGTAGTAAAGGATTGGAAGAGGGCAAACAAACAGAAATTTAACTCAGACAAGACAGAAGTAGTATGGTTTAGTTAGAAAAAAGATCCTGGAACAGAAGTACAACTTTTGCTGAATGGGATTATACTCCTCCTGAAAGACTAAATATAGAGCTGGAGGGTGCTGCTGCTGGACTCTGTGCTGTCCCCGGATAGGTGGGTGATGGAGGTATTTACTTAGGCTGATTTGTCAGCTGTAGCTGTTCCTTGGAAAAGCTGACTGACAGCTGTCACACATGCCTTGATAATACCCAGATGAGTATAGTGTCAGGTGCTCTGTGTGGGGCTGCCTTTGAAGATGGTCCAGAAATGTCAACTGGTACAAAATCTGTTATTCAGAATACTAACAATAAACCAGTCCTGTACCAACTGCACCAACTCCCAATTTGTTTCTGAGTCCAAATTGCAGGTTTTGACTTTAAAACAGCTTGGGCCCAAATGTGGAACTCCCTCCCATAGCAAGTGTGACTGTACCCCTGTTGTCATCTGAAAACACATTTGTTTTAGAAAGGCTTTTGAGAAAATTTAGTGGTCATACCTGGAAGTTTAATCTGTTTGTAGTGTAGTCCCCCTCCTATGTATTGGTTTTCTTTTTAAAAAAATGGTTATTGTATTTTATATTATTTGTGAATCCCCTTGGGCATTTTGACCAGAAAGGCAGCATAGAAAGATACTTAAATATGTAAGTTATGCCCCAATGGGCTTACAATCAAAAATTTGACAACAAGGAAGACAACAAAACGGGAGGGGGGAAGATGCTGTGGAAAGAATAAGCATACATTCCAGTTACACATGCTTAGACTTTATTTCATTAGGCGTTTCATGTGGAATTTACGGAGGGATTTTAAGGAAATGAGAGTGGTAGCAAATTAGCAAATGAATGGAGGATAAGGTCTATTTGCTGTGCTTGTCCAACAGCTTAATGAGTCTTCCATGGTTAGAAGCAACATGTCAGTTATTGCCAGTCAAAAGAAGGGTATGATAGTGGTAGGTGCCCTCTGTTTGCCTCTGGTAATCAGGTATATTTCCTCTGAAAAGGGAGGTTCCATTTAGCTGGCACAGTCACTGATGAACCAATCTTCCATCAATTTGATCACAGATGAAGCAGCTTTATACTGAGTCAAACCATTGTTCTGCAAAGGTCAGTACTACCTGCTGTGATCCACAGTGGCTCTCCAGGGTCTCAGGCAACAGCCTTTCACATAAGCTATCTGATCCTTTTTAACTCAAAATGCTGGGGATTGAACCTGAGACCTTCTGCATGCAAAGCATGCTACAGATCCACCCAGAATTTCTCTAACCCTTCCTTAAAGTGATGCTAACTAATTAGTTTCATCACAGATCTTGGTAATTTCCCTCAGATGTCTGGCTGCAGGAGACAGAATACTGAACAAAATAAACCCTGACTTGATATAGCAATCTAGTCCTTATTCTTATGTTTCAAGTGCAATGAATCATCCTTCCACTGTGTGGATGTTCTCCTAATATGTTTTTCTTTTAGAAACTTTTTCTTCAGTAAGGGAAAAAAGCAATTGTTCAATACCATGGGAAAACAAAACACTTCAGGCTACCAAAAACTAAAACAACTGGATAGAGGGGAAGTGGGTATGTGTGTAGGTATCTCTTCCTTTTACTGGCAAAGAAATGCAGTGAGGGTGCCTTATCCATTCACTTCCACACCACACACACACACACACTTAGTAGAGTAGACAGCATCTCTCCCAAGGAGTGGCTCGGCCCAGTGTTTGGCAGAGACACCGAAGATACAGAAGGACCCTGTTAGTCTCTTCCTTGGAATTCCAGTCTTCTCAACAAATATGTCTCTTCTCCCATGGAGTCTTCTCAGAGGTGCTGGAAATGGGTGAAGAGTATTGTCTTGAAAAGCAACTTGTAATTTAGCATCTTCCCAAGACACCAAGAGAATTCTTGACCTGGGGGCAATTGCATGCTTTATTTTAAAATGCAGAGAAGAGTCCAATAGCACTGTAAAGACTAACACAACTTGTGGTAGGGTGTGAGCTTTTGTGAGTAACAGCTCACTTCTTCAGATACAGCTGTATCTGAAGAAGTGAGCAGTGATTCACAAAAGCTTGTACCCTGCCACAAATTTTGTTAGTCTTTAAGGTGCTACTGGACTTCAGTTGTTGTAGATTTTCCAAACAGCCTGGAAAATCTACAACAACTAATGAACTCCAGCCGTGAAAGCCTTCAACAACATATTGCTAGTGGACTCTTACTTTCCCCCCCTGCTGCTACAGACAGACTAACACAGCTACCCATCTTGATCTTATTGAAAAATAGTCTTTTGTTCTTTTACAATTATGAGTGTCCACTAATTAAATATTCTCTTTGCCACTCCATGCAGGTTTCTGGAGCAAATCAGTGTTCTAAATAAACAGAAAATAAATCACCTGACTTTTAAATGTATGACATTTAAATATATTTGCATATTATGTAAATTTCACTATAGGTATTTTTGGATACTGGAGGAGATAGGAGACAACACATGCTAAGAAAATCTCTCACTTGTTAGGAACTCTGATTCAAACTGCCCACCCTCTGGTTAAAATGTTTCTAACAGTTCCTCTGCTTAAAACAATTGCAATATGCAAGGGATGATGGAATGGCTCAGATAATGGTTCAGAAAATTTCTAATATCTTCCAGTCAAACCAGAGAAAGGGGGGGGGGAGAGAGAAGGTAGTTGTAATGGTACCAAAATCCAACAACAAAAGCCATGTAGTACCTCTTATTAAAATCATACTAAAAATAACACAACACCTCAGGCTGGATGTCCAAACGAAACAAAAGGGGTGGGTGGGGATCGTTCAGTCCATGGTTGTTATGTTGGTTGGTCTTAGTAAAATGGCTTTTGGATAAGGCTACGAAATGTAGGGTTAAAAGCTTGAACCTCTCTTGTGCCCTGCAGGGAATGCTGGCGGCTGCCTGGTCTTACAGTCCCCACTGCCGGCGATGAGCTGGGGCCACAGGACTCTCGGGGCCATGGAAGAACCGGGAGGGGAAATTTGGAGAGAAAATGTCTGAATCATTTGGCGCGGGAGGGGAGGGGGGGGGCAGGAAGAGCCGAGGCTCCCGCTGAGCGGAGCATTCCCCACCGCGGAGGGTGAGGGCGAGGGAAAGGCGCGCTCGTCTGCGCGGCGGGGGTCTCTGAGCCCGAGGCGAGGAAGGGAGGCTTTGCTGCAGCCGGCGGGCTGTGCGGAACGGCGCCTCTCCAGTGCGCCCGGCTCAGGCGCATCCCTTTTCCTCCGCGCCGGGCTGGCTCCGCCTGCCTCCGAGCTCCCGCCGCCGCCTCCTCCTCCTCGGGCTCGGCGTTGCCTCCAGTCTGCCGGCCGCCTACCTGACGCGTGCAGCCCGCCCGAGCAGGTGGCAGGAGGCGAGGAGCCGCCGCGCCCGCGTCCCACGATCATGCCTGAGCCCGCCTGGCTCCGCCTCGGAGGGTGAGGCAGCC
>NW_015163669.1:30531-50226 GCF_001447785.1 Gekko japonicus | reverse complement strand
CCCCCACGCGCGCTGCCGCCGCCGCTTCTTCGGCCGCCTGCTTTTAACTTCCTCGCGATGTCTCTACCTCGGTGGACGCTGAGGAGCTAGAAGAACACCAGCCCCGGCCCCTGGGGAGGGGAGGGAAGGGCGGCTGGGGGCGGCATAGTCATGCCCCGAGCCTGGGCACCTTTACTCGGAAGGAACTCCACGGGATCGACGCGCGCAAGCAGTTTACACGTTGGAAGGATTAGTCGAAAAGAGGAGCCTCCGAGTGGCGTGGCGTTAGGAAAAGCGCCCCGCTCTACAAGAACAAGGCAGGGACCGCTTATTTTCGCACGACATTCCGCGCAGACCTTGTCATAGACAAAAGGAAAGGGGTTACGGAGCGCGTGTTCCCAAGCGGGTCTACTCAGAAGTAAGTCGCGTTTTAGTCAATGGGGAAAGCATTCTTAGAGGAGCGCAACCGTGGAGAGGGAGGGGTTCTTGGGTGTTTCAGCGAAGAGGGTTTGTTTGTTCTCCACGGAGATTGTGGGGGTTAATCCTCACAGCGACCCTGTGAGATTAAGCCAAACAGACAGGTGACAGGTCATCATCCATTGTATTTCAAGGATCTGAACCTAGAACTTCATAGTCCAAGACCATCACTGTCTACACCGGATCCCTCTGGTGATATTTGGTTTTATTCAGCAGGTGTATACCCTCTCTCCTCCAAGTTAAGCCTATAGTTATAACCCAGGTCACTCTAGTTTACCAGTAGCGGTTTCCTCACAATACAGTAACCAAAGGGTCAAACATGAGAGGGACGTAAACCTGTTCCTTACTGCTTTTGTGTCAGATGCATGGAGCAAAACCACGAATAGCACAGGTTGCAGTTTGCTGGAATTCCATCACTAGCTGTTGCTCTGCTTGTGCAGTGTAGAGTCCCCAAACTGGTGCCCTTGTCAATCTTGATCATCATGGCACTCTCTCTCTCCCCCTCCCCAGTATCCCTTCCATCCTTCAGGCTACAGCAGCCTGTGAGGCAGACACCATGGCAGGTTTTGTTTTTGTCCAGAAGCAATGCTTAGATGTTGTGCATTTTGTGCTCCGTATCTTGTCTCTATTGTTCTGGCTGTACAGTACTTGCACATGTCGGGTTGACATTGGGTTTTGCTTAATGTGAATGTAAAACTAGCATTGCCTAGAATGTGTATTCGTTTTTTAATGGCTCTGTTCCTCTTTCTGCTGGTCATGAGCAATATGTACACTTGCTCACAAATAGTATGTAAGAGGCTGAAAAGCACTTTTAGAGTTAGGTGTAAAAAGGCTCTTTGTTACAGAAATCCCCTCCTGCACTTTCACTTCTGTGCTGCATGCCCCCAACCAATTCTGTGGTGGTCCAGGAGCACAAAATAATGATGAGGAATGAGGTTAGAGTGTTCAACTTGAGAAATCTAGGACCAGATCTTGCTGTGGACATGATGCTAACTAGGTGACCCTGTGCATTTTCAGTCTGCTTAACCTACCTCACAGGGTTGTTGTGAGGAGAAAAAAAATGGAAAACATCCACCCTAAATGTCTTGGCAGAAGTGAGTAATGGATGGATGTAAATGCCATTTACTCCCTATAAGGTAGTAGTGTCAGGTCCTGGCTCTTCTGGGGTAATTGCTCGAGGAGTGGGGGTCTCCAGGACATGATTTTTGTAGCTGGTAGCAACAGAATGGCAGGCCTCAGATATAGCTGGGGGGGGGGTAGGCTCACCCTTGTCCCTCTCTCGAGCTCACACGCTATTGGTGGCCCTCTTTCTCTACTCATCCTGCTTCCCCTTTGAGAGATGCACACTCTTCCTCCCCAGCCCGCCCGAGCCGCCTGGCTTAAAGCAGCCTCCCAATCTACCCCCTTCCCCTCTCCCACCAATCCCCATCTTCCTTCAGAGGAGCAGGTGAGAGGATCTGCAGCTGTATCCTATTGGACCATCTTCAATTCCCTTCTCTCAGCAGTGGGTGGGGCAGCCACTTCATTTCCTTTCTGGGCTTAGCTCCATCCTCATCCCCTGCCAAGTCTCAATGCATTGCCAGCTCTGTGTCCCACAGTTTGAGCAGGGGTGGAGCCTGTCTTCTCTTCTCTCCTCTTCCCTTCTGGGCTGCTGGGTCACCTGTGGCTCTAACGGGCCCTTGTCGCCTGTGCCTCCCAGGGCAATGAGGGTTGTGACCTGAGTGCTAGCAGAGTCTGGGGTGGTGGACCCCAAACAGGTAGTTTTATCTATCTATCTATCCCCTGGATGTAGGCCACAGTTATCCCAAGGGCAGTGTTTCCTCTAAGTTGAGTTGGTGTGAGCTAGCACACAGTTTTTTAGCCTCCGGCTCACAGCTTGTTGTCTTAGCTCAGGAAGGATGGCTCCAGAGCAAACTAATTTATGCCGTAGCCAAATCGCTCGCTCACAACTGTAATGCCAGGAGCTCACAAAGTAGAATTTTTGCTCACAAGACTCCACAGCTTAGAGGGAGCATAGTCCAAGGGCAAGTGGTTATTGCCAAGAAGCATCAGTGCAGCTACCTGGAGGTAAACTGGCATGTTGCCTTCTTGGTATGGCAGCCAAACACTAAAACCACAATGTGCCTGATCACAGGAGTCTCCTTGACTGAATTTAACAGGCAGAGTCAATTGTCAGGCCATTGGCTTACCCAGCCCAGTATTGTCCTGACTTCCAGCAACTCTTCAAACTCTCAGGCCTCGAGAGGTCTTGGCTAGCTATCCAGTATCCTTAAACTGAAGCTGCCAGGGATTGGATCTGAGACCTTCTGCCAGCAAAGCATGTGCTGTACTACTGAGCAGTGGCCCCTTCTCATTCTCTAGCAATATATATTTGGAGCTACAATGACAGAAGCTCATGAAAGACCAGACTTGCAGTAAAAAAAGTAGGAGTCGAGCAGCAGATTAAAAACTAGCAAATTTTTTCCAGTTTAAGCTTTTGAGAGTCAGAAATCACTTCTTCAGATGCATTGGAGTAAAAATCTTATCATGCCAGTTTATATACACAACAGAAACAGGGGGATGTTACAAAAACAATTGCCCACAACATCCACCCTCACTTCCCTGTTGTATATATAAATTATGGATGGATTTACATTCCATTGTATCTGATAAAGTGAGCTGTTATGGAAGTTTATGCTGGAATAAATTATGTTTGTCTTTAAAGTGTTATTGGAATGTTTTATTTTGCTGCTGCAGACTAACATGGCTACCTATCTGGAAATATTTTCATGCAGTAAAATATTTCTGTCATATTGTGTTTCCCAAATGTGCTTTCATCCTGATTTCTCATACTCATTGCCCTGTTGCTACACACTGATTCATTAATTAATAACAGGTTTGAACTCTGTGGTTTGTCAGAAGTGCTTTGCTGTGAAAGGGGGTGGTATAAAGTCATTCTCATCTCTTAATTTCAGCAGTGTGTTTAAATACACAGTTTAGTTTGTTGAGGCCCCCCTTCCTTTTTTTTGCATGAAATGTTCTTAAAAATAGCACCTGTTTCAATTTTCAATGATCCTTTACTAGCTGATTAGAAGCAAGACAATTATTTGACTTTTTCAACCTTGAATCAATTGACAGTTTTGGGTTTGCTAAAGAGTTCAAGTACCTTAATGGTCCAATCCTAAGAGTCGGACTCGACTGTGCAACTGAACAACAACAAAAAAGAACACTTTCCTGGGAGTAAGCACCATTGAGTTGACCTTAATGAGATTTTGAGCAGACCTGCTTAAGATTGCTCTGTAAATCAGTGTTTCTCCAAATCAGAAGAGGAGGAGCATTGAGATACCACCAAGAGGGAGCACAAGCCATTTTTGGATGATTGGCTTATAAAGAGTCACATCTCAGGATTCCCCAAATTATGTCATAAACTCATGGTGATCCATGGTAGAAACATGGACAAACAACTCCACTGTAATACCTTTTTATTAGGATCAACGAAGCATCATAAAATAGTAAATACAAGTCCTTGAGTTCCCTAGAACTCTTTCCTCAGGCCGGATGCTAAATATAAAAGGAAGCAGAGGCAAAAATGATACTTGGGTGCATGATGGCCAACATGTTTGCTGTCTGTAGCTGTCTTGAAATGGAGACCATGAGGTGTTGTAGACAATTGGATTACATGGTGCTAGGTGCAAATCAGACTTCCATATGCCCCATAGATTTCTGGGATGAAGAAGCAAAAATGGAGCCTCTCCCTTTGAGAAACCCATTGGAGATGCTGAAAGGGAGGAGTGTGGTCAGAAGCCCCCAATTGCTGCGGGTCCAGATAACTCTGGCTACAGATGGAGACATGTGAAGGATGTTGGGGATGAAGTGAGGGGGGCACTATTTAGGACCAGGCAGGGATGTGGCTGAGGGTATGTGCAGGGCAAATGGTTGTACAGGAGATATGGGATCGAAACAAGTGTATTTAGTCTCCAAGGAGGGTTCTGGGATGGAAAGCATGCAATCCCTTGTAAATTCAGAAGACAAGAGCAACTTCATAAAGAAGACGACCAGCCACTTCCTATATGACATTTCTTCCTAAATGCAGACAGATCTGGTATAGAGAAAAGAATGGTCACTGTCAATATGATATGCATCATAAGAGTCCTTGCCATAAGTACATCAGTCAGGCAGCTGCCTTGTGCCTTACAGTGCAATCCCATACAGAATTATTCGAAACTCATTGACTGGAGTAACTCTGCATAGGATTGCATTTATTTATGTAACACCGGGAAATAAGCTATCATGCTATCCTTCATACATGAAAATGTACACATATAATCATAAAAAGCAATAGATAGATACTTAAACCCTTTCCTTCCTCTTCACTTTTCTATTCCAGTTATCCCCTTCCCACTGTTCTCCCTTAGCAGGGTTGCAGACACGGGACACGTGTTTGCAACTCAGCCAAGGGGAGAGGGGTGATTTGGAGTAAAAAATTCTAATATTATGTCTGATTTGGGCCCCAGAAACTGTTGCACCAACTTCTTCCCTAAAATTACATCACTCTGCAGCCTCTCAGCTGATTTTTCTCCTCCAGCCTGTTTCAGCCTTTCTTGCTACAGACGCCCCTCCCTTCTGCAGTGTGTCTTCTGAGCATCTGGGAGATTATGTCCCCAGAGAGATGTATTACAAGCACTTTTACAAGACAAATCTCTGATTGTCAGGTTTTTGCTTTATTCCCTAGACTTTTGAGATCTAGGCAGCTTTCTACAAAGATTTCAGATCTGAAAGACATGAAAAGTTCTTTGGGGTCATCGCTGATGGCGGGCCTCTCTCCCTGTGCATTGGACATCTGCCAATAAAACCTGTATTCTATGTTTTCTCTTTTTTTAAAAAAAGGCATGTTTACATCTGTATATTTGACTTTTTTTTCTTTCAAGATCCACGTTTTCAACAAGAAACACATAGAGATTGAATGTAATAGTCCAACAAATAAGCAGAATAGCAAAGCTGAAGTGGCAGGGATCTCTACAAAGCACCAATAGTTGGCTGTTAGAAAAGCCCAGATATTCCCTGATTCATCAGCAACTGTTGACAACCAGGAAATACAAACACTAAGGTTGCTAAATTCTGGGAGAACATGCTATATTTTCCACATGTCTATCCTAGGTGGAGAGGATACATCCAAGCCTTGTTCTAGTTGCACTGGAGTATAAGAATCTGATTTCTGAAAGGCTTTCCACCAGGGCTGAATGTGAAGCAGTGGCTACAGTATATATCTTATGAGACAATTCTTCCCATAGCATGTCGTAACTAACCATTGCTTTTCCAAGAGGCAAAGCTGCTGCATCCAAGAACCAGCTTGTAAAGTACTGGGTCCAGACGCTTAGGAATAATTTCAGCTCATAATTTATTTGGAACACACACTCAAGACTGAAATATCAGGACCAGAGCCCTGCTTAAATCCATGAGGCACACCACACCCAACACACACCCAGCTCCCTGTGATAGGTTATTTACACAGTGTCCATACCCATAGGTTGGGCATAGGATCCGGAGTAGCTGATAGGCTTGCTCTAGGATCCTTGCCCGCTATTGTTTCCGATCTTCAAGCCACGTGTTTGCCCAAGCGCATGTAGAGCCCTTGTTGGTACACAACACAGCTCAAGCATTTTATATATACATCAACTCAGGAAAGTAGCATCAAGTGCTGGATTGCATGGGTGAAATTAAATTAACCATTACCAGTTAAGCACCACAGACTGTAGAGTCAATTCACACATTCATCTGGAAGTCATCAAATGATAAGAAATTTGAATAGCCACCACCCCTGACCCTACCTAAACTCTATAAATTTGTTTGTTTATTTGTTTTATTTAGATATTTATACCCTGCTTTTAATGGGGGCCCAAAGTAGCTTATAATATTGGTCTCTTCCTATGTTTTTGTCTTCCTTACAGCATCACCACTGTAAGGTAGGTCAGGGTGAGAGTATGCAACTGGTCCAAGGTCATTCATCAACAGCAGAGTGGGGATTCAAACCTGGTTCTCCCAGATTCTAAGCTCACTCTAACCATTACACCATTCTGGCTCCTGAATTGTGCCAATTCAGTCACTAAAGACACAGTGGAAATTAGAGTGAGCCAGATTCTCTCCCCAAACAGATCCTGCAGTTTGGGGTCCAGTCACATTACTCTGCATTCTGTTTGTTCATAGGTTCAATTGGGGCACTCTGGGGAGATACATCTATCACAGAAGGGGCAGTTATTGTACTATAACCGGAGATGGAATACTGCAGAACCAACCTGTGATAGATAAATGTCCCTTCATCTGCCTGTGCATCGATTGGTACAAATTCAGAAGCAGAGCTGCTGCTACTGTTTTGGATTATGAGAATTTCAGTCAGCCATTTCTCTTATGAATGAAGATGTTATTAATTATAAGTTATAAACATTTAGAAATAGATTGCTCTGATAAAGCACAACAGACCATCAGATACGATCAATAAAAATCTGTGCACTGCTAATCAGAATAAAAAAAACATTACCTATAAATTGCAATGCAGGGTGGGGGGGTGAAACCATGCTACACACTGAATACCACCCTTAAGTCTGCCATTAATTATGAAAATAAGCTATCCATAAAGAACAGAGTTCATATTTCTTGAACAATCCTATTTTCATATAAACTACCATTTCTTTAACATATCAGTTTTGTTGCCTGAACTATGCAGACATGAATAGTTGGAGTATATCTACATTTCAGCATAATTAAAACAATCCTTTTTTAACCTAGTGCCCTTTGTCTATTTCACCAAAAACATGACAGCTAAGTTTCTGGGCACACGCTCTTTTCTTCACCATTTTACACAGTTTATTAGTTTACTTCATTTATCATGCACCTTTCTCATTGAGATTGAAGGCAGATTAGAAAATTATAAAACAATGTAATAAAGTCTAGTATAATATCTACAATAAACAGTGGGATAAAGCTGGATCACACAGAGAACAATGAAATAAAGGCTAATAATGGTTAACAATGAAGTGTGGGTGAGCATGCGTGCGCGTGTGTGGGGTAACTGCCTAAATTTGTCATAGAAAATAAAACTGCATTCCTATAAAAACTGTCCTCTTTCACAGTTCTGTTTTTCTACACCCTTAATCTCCCTTATAAATAAAAGCCGAATGGTGGTGGCACTTCTCTAGAACATTCCAGATCCTCCAAAATCAGTTCGCTCTCTAATCTGTCATTCAGAGGGTCTCCCTATCCACTGGCTGCTTTGCCTGAGTCCTGCCTCCAACATTCTAAACATTTTGCTGTTCCTCTCCCCCCCATAGCCAGTCAGAACACAGAGGTTATTTGCATATGCAGCCTCATTGGCCTTTGCCTCGGAACACAGAGGTCATTTACATATGCGACTTGATGGGCTTTTGCCTCTAACATTCTAAACAGTTTGCTCTTCTGAGGTAAAATGTGTCCAATCTCCAGGTGAGGGCTGGAGATCACTCAGAATTACAACTGCTTTCCAGATGGCAGAGATCAGTTCCCCTGGAGAAAATGGTGGGCTCTGTATCCTTATATGCTGCTGAAGTGGCCCCCATGACAGCCAATGTGACGTAGAAGTCAGGGCTTCAGAGCACGGGAGAGGCTGTAGGTGTGTGGGGGGTGGAAAGCTGAAGAGTGAAGGGGAAATAAAGGTAGGTTGATGATTGGCTGGGAAGGAGATAGGGTTGCCAACTCCAGGTGGGAAATTCCTGGAGATATGAGGGATGGAGCCTGGAGAGGGTGAGGTTTCAGGAGGTGTGGGACCTCGGACAGGTACAAAGCCATAGACCACCCTCCAAACCAACTATTCCCTTCTGGGGAACCATCGTTGCCAATCTCCAGGTGAGGGCTGGAGATCACTCAAAATTACAACTGTTCTTTAGGTAGCAGAGATCAGTTCCTCTGGAGAAAATGGTGGACTCAGTGTCATTATACCCTGCTGTGGTCGCCACAGCAAATTGACACTGAGTGTCCAAGGCCGGGGCACCTGCCCAGAGCCTCTTTCTAGAGGCCGTTGTATTTATTTCCACAATGGGCCTTTTTCCTAGTCCCTTTATAAAAATGCCCTCCCAAAGAGTTCCATGCTAGATACCTTGTGGCTTGATTGTATGACTAAGACATCCAGAGGTCATTTTGGGGGGGAATGCGGGGCTTCACAGTTCCCCCAGGTGAGGTTGGGCCAGGGAGGGCCTTCGCGGGGCTTCCTCGCACTCCCGCCGGCCTTGCAGGTCCACCGCCGGGCCCCTAATGGGGCTCGGCAGTGGAGCTGCAAGGGCGGTGGTGGTGGCCGGGACTGTTGGGGGCGGGGTGTGTGGCCTTATGACACACTTCCGGTGATGTCAGGGGGTGTGGCCTTATGACACACTTCCGGTGATGTCAGGGGGTGTGGCATATGCTAATGAGTTATGCTAATGAGTTCCCCTAGCTCTTTTTCTACGAAACGACCCCTGAAGACATCTAATGAGTGAAGCAGGTTTTGGGGGGCATTCCCTTTTCTCCTGCAAAACTGAGGTCTTGGGCATGGGATTTTTCATTAATAGATATTCCTATTGGAAATGGAACTTTGTGTCATTTAAAATGTTGCTTGGTCGTAGTAGGGTCTGGGAAAGATGTATGTATGTAACTTTCCCTGTCCTCAGTGAGGTTTGCAGCTTCTACTGATTTAGTATTATCTCTGAATCTCATTAGATTTCTCCTGTTCCAGTTGCCAGACTTCTAATGAAGATGCTGCATCAGGCCAACCTGGATACCTCCCACTCCTCAATCCCTTGCTGTTTATCTCTGCCCCTCACTTATTTACAGTCTCTGTCAGCTTTTCAGTGTTTGTCTCTGCCAGAACCATAACTGTGCCTAAACAAATGTGTTTTTCAAGTCAGATTGCACGAGACAGCACAGTTTCAAATCTCTGAGATTTTTTTTTTGTCACTTAATGTTTTTTTAACACCTAAAGACTTGTTGGGCACTTCTTAGAAACAAGCTGCAACTCTTCACTCCAAGAGCTTCCCATCTTACATTACAGAAGTCACAAAACACGCGGGGGAAATAAACAAGAAAAAAGGAAGGAGTGACAAAAACATTGGTAATAAGATCACACCATCATTCAGTGAAGCCCAGTCACAGCATGCCAGTTCCATTAAGAAATCCATATCTGACATCTCTTGCCAACCTCTCCCTCCTTGCTTGCTTGGGTCTGGCAAAACAGCTCACATCTCCTTGTCACCAAGCTCTTCATATTAAACTTTATATTAAACATCTTGGCACATGTCAGAATTGGAAAGGGGATTCAGGAATTCCCCCTGTTTTGGAATTGGAGCTGCTTGCTAACAGCTGCCTTTTCCTTGAGTAGGAGATGAACAGAAAAACAGAGAGGTGGTTGTGGAGGCCCTGGGCATCTCTCTTCTGCCTCTGGCTAACTTGATCCACCTTTTTCAGTTGGAATTTATTTATTTATATATTTTCCCCAGTGGGGATCTGAAAAGTACTGAGAACGTTGAGTGATTTCAGCAAAGTACTTTTATTAAGCAGGAACAAGACAAAGGTAAGCCGGCTCGCAGGCCGGCTTATATACTCAGAAACCCACCACCTAAAACACACCCACTAAGGCCCTATAGGCTATTTACAGTGTCCGAGAGTCCCATAGGCTCTCGGCCGCGGACCTGGCCCTCTGATAGGTGCGGGCTAGGATCCGCTGGACTATTGTTCTCCTGGAAGCGAAGCTCTGCTGTTTGACCTGACCACATGGCCCAACAGTCGCGCACGTGGTCATGGCGGAGTACATTACAGGATCCAAAACAGTTTATATCATTTTCCTGTCCTCTATTTTATCCTCAGAAGAACCCTGTGAGGCAGGTTAGGCTAAGAGTCTGTGACTGGCCCAAGATCTCCCATCCATTGCAAAGTGAGAATTTGAACCTGGATCTCCCAGATGTTAGTCTGACATTCTAACCACTCAACTACACTCACAGTCAATGCTGCTGTGTTTTGCTACAGGTCACACGGAAGATTTTGGCCCGGGAGAGGGACGGATCGGGGGCAAATGGGCGCAAGCACACCGCAACATTTGGGAATCGGCGTGCACCCGTCCCCGATCCGCCTTGGCCTGGAAGAGGGACGTGAGATCGTCAGCACACCCGTCTTCCAGGGCAATTGAGGCTCCCGGCCGAACTGCGCATGCGTACACATGCGCAGTTCGGCTGCCTCGCTCTCCCTTCAGTGGCTTCCCCCCAGCATTTGATCGTGCCGGGGAGGAACTGCATGGCGGCTCAGGGGATCTGTGTGATCCCGCCACCGCGTGTCTCTTTTGGTGCGGCTTTCAAAAGCCGCACTTTGCCCGCAGCAATTCCCCCCCTCCCCTCGTGTGGCAGGGGCCAGTATAGAATTTAGGGATCCATCTGGAGTGGAACTGAACTGGATCAGAACTAATTGGAATCTAGAACTTCTGCTACATAGCCTGAGGCTTACTCATGGTAACAGCTAATTCACTAATAAAACATAATACAATAGCAACAGACAGCAAAATCCATTTTTTTGGGGGGGGCAGAGACCCCAGACTCAATGGCAATCATACTAGTTTGTCCTGTGAATGCTACCTTTCTCACAAGAAAATCCACTACCTCTTTCTCACAAGCTATCTTCCTGTAAATTCTTCTCACATTAGAATTTTAGGTGAAAGTGTGTGGGGGATCGTTCCTGTGACTTAAAATCAACAAGAGAAAAGCAACCCACTTTAAGGCACCAGTAAAAAAAATGTTCTCAGTGTTGCCAAACAGCATAAGTAAGAATTCCAGGTTTCTAAGATGTCAGTTATTAACCTAAGCAGTCAAGTTAAGTATAAGTATTCTCTTGAATTTTAAGAAAACAAGAGGAGTTTTCCATTTAAGAATTATTTTATCCTCTATCCTTTTGTATCCTCAAAACATATTTCAGAAATTCAAAAAAGAAATTTAAAAGTAGAGTCTCCAAAATAGAGGTTATTTTTTAAGTGACAGCAGAGTAACTCTAAAAATAAATTGTAGCTGGTATGTAGCTGGTATTATTATTGTTACTAAGGAGCAAGGCATTCTGGGTATTGTAAGACAATGATAGCAATAGTCCTGTCACAGAGCATTCAAAACTCAGGAAGATGTAAAGCCAGAACAATGAATATAGCATAACTAGAGAAGAAGAATTAAGGGGTAGTAGAAGAAAGATACCATGTTTACACATACGGGTGGAAAAAACATTCTGCATGAGCAAAGTGTATGCACTTTAAAAAAATACAGATATACCAGCACTCTTCTGCCCCTTTCTGTTAAAGTGTGTGGGAGGTAAGGAAGCACTAAGAAAGATAGGTTGTCATATGTGCGTGTTCTATAACTAAATGGTAGAATTTGATAAAACGATTAGGATTTCTTCTATGAGGAATCTCCCAATATCCATGCTATCTCCCATTATTATCACCTCTTTTGTTTCCATGAGCACAACCCAAAGTACATTAGCACTCTTAAATGTGTACCAACAGCAGCATTCCATTGCTGAGTGCACAATTTAGTGCTACACCAGGGTCAGTACACCTTTGACACTCACATACAGAGAAATAGCATAAATTGCAATTAAATCAGTAGGATATAAACTGTGCAATACCATGGGATTTAGGGGCACCTAAATTTCTCTGCATTGTGCCCAGTTATCTCTAAGTGTCAGCCACATTGCCCATTACCACTTTACCTCAGATTTTCAAATTGTCTAATAATCAACAGTCTGCTCCTAAATTCTTGCAAATTAAGAACACTTTTGAGGATCAACTCAATTAATTAATTAATTAAAATATGTATATTGTTTCCTAATAGCTCAAAGTGGCTTATAAATCAAAACTACACAACAGTTTAAAAGCAACAACATACAATCCCTGATAACACCCCCCCCCCAATACCTACAGTTTACATCCCATTAAAACCCTTGTCACATAAAATGACCTTGCAGGGTCACTTAAAGATTCTAAAGGCGTCACTTCCCTCAACTCCTCAGAGAGCCCATTCCACAAAGCGGGAGTTGCAATGGAAAAGGCACGGGTGGACTACCTTAAGTGGGGGAATAGCCAGTCGGTGGCAGCTTGTAGGGATATGGGTCCTGGGCTGTAAAGAGCTTTAAAGGTCATAACTGGTGCCTCGAATTGGACTGGGAAGCAAACTGGCAGCCAGTGTTTTAAGGTGGGCAAGATATGTTCCCATTGAGTAGCCTCTTAACAATAATTCAGCTGCTACTTTCTGAACCAGCTGCAATTTGTGGGTTGTGTTCAAGGGCAGCCCAATGCAGAGCACATTTCAGTAATCCAGCCACGATATATATGTATCTTGTCACCTGATCCATTGCCATTGGAGGCTTCTGCTCAGGCTAGTTCTGCTGTACCTCCCTCACTTGGCCATTACTGGGCCATTGCACTCAGGCTAAACCTGGGCATAACAACTCTGAAAAGATGCTAGGTACCATATCATACCCCCACCTGAGCCTTTTAAAAGAGTAACTGGGGGACCCACCACCTGGAACCCCTGTAACTGGAGCAATGCCTTGTGTTTATTGCAAGAAACAGCCCTGCACAGCCTCTACAATCTCACGTGTGGCTGACTGGGCAAGCAGCTTTGGCTGATGGCCCACATGCCTGATGTGAATGGATCAGAAGCACTGAAACAGAATTCTTCATCCATGAAATGAGAACTATTTAGATGTGCCCTGTGGGTCTTTACTGTGTAGTGTGATATGAAAAGATAAACAGGAAGAGACAGAGCTGTGAATATTCTTGAAGGTAAAACTACATACTTTAAATGTGCTACAGTTAACTGGAGTGGAGGCACTTGGTGGGGCTTGGCACGTGGACAAGGAGGAAGTCTTGGAACAGGATGTATGCTTGGAGCTCTCCAAGATATCAAATATATATCATAGAAATACAGAGATAAGTGGCTACAGAAAGACTGGTGGAAGTTTGCAAACAATAGCCATTAATGCATGCAATCAGGATACAGTTCACAAACACAAGCTGTTCTGCATTCACTTGGAGCAGCTGGCCTATCTTGTCCCACCCTTAGCAACAAGCACTTTATAAGTACAGAGATCTTGGCAAAGTAATGCAACTCAGTTTCAATTCATTTCGATGGTACTTTATCAGGCTGACAAGTATAGGCGAAGTATAAGTGAAGCTGACAGATGCTTGTATTCTTCTCAAGGTCAAAGCTATGAGCTCAAGAGAACCCGGATGATGCACCTGTATGAATGAAGCTGCGTTATACTGTGTCAGACCACTGGTCTATCTAAGTCAGTGTTGTCTACACTGAGTGGCAGCACAGAAAAGTCTTTCCCAACACAACTTACTGAAATCCTGTAAGTGGAGATCTCAGGGAGTAAACCTAGGACCCGCATGCATGCAAAGCATGTGCTCCGCCATCATGTCAAGCCAACACATGCTGGGAGTTCCTGGTTGAAACTTGGATTCTCAGGTGCATGGTTGATTTGGATGGGGACCTTGGTGTTTGGGGGAAGGGGTTTAAGTCTCCCCCCCAAGCCATTTTCCTAACATAAAATATCCCCCGGAACCCACCATTTGCCCTGTTGGGGAAATTTATGTGCATTGATGGACTGCACTTGTGCTCATCGGTTACATGTCAGTTCCCCAATGGGACCAATGGGAGATCCCTGGGACAATTTCAGGCTGGGAAAATGGCAGGATTCCAATCTGCATTGAACCCCATGTGATTGAGAATCTAGGCTTTAACTGGAATCTCCCATAGCAGCCCAGGGCTGACCTGGGGATGGATCACAGAACAACCTATTGTGTAGTTAGGCACTAAGCTATGATCCCTTCCCACCTAGGACTCAGAAACCCTGTAACCCTACTTGGATTGGATTTCCAAGAGAAAATTGGTTAGCCTAGTCTTCCCCCCACCCCGTGTCTTGTTGTATTTCCAGCAATTGTTCTGTGTTTGCTTTGCAAACATTTGCAACAGAGAGCCTAACTGCAGATTACATTTTCCCCAGAATGCTCCTGGGTCAGCTGGAGAGGTATGTTTGGAAGTTCCATATTTCCCAGACACACACAGACCTGATTTGGATCAAAACTATGGCAGAGAGATGGGGCCTAGTTTCTCACCCCACATGCACACTGTTTTCCTGACCTGGTGACCCTGGGGGGCAGTATTTGCCCCATTGGAAACTAATACATATTCTAACAGTATACATACACCCCCAATGGGGCAAATTGCAGCCCATGAGGCCATTTCAAGTTAGGAAAATGTTGTGTGAAGGAAAGGTCTAAGCCCCCTCTGTCTGTTCATTGTGGTCTTGATCCAGTTTGGGGGCCCTGTGTGCCTGGGAAGTGTAGAACTTCAGAACATACCTCTCCCCCTCACCCCAGGGTGTCCCCAAAGAAACACCATGTATACTTAGGCCATGGTTAGTCAAAGACTACTTTTGAGTTTCAGCCAGTTTAATACTACCACTACTATCACCACCACCACTACTACTATTACTTTTGAGTTTCAGGCAGTTTACTACTACAATTTACTACTACTACCACTACTACTACTACGGCAGTTTTTGAAGTGTGCCCTACGTTTAAACATATTGTAGTTTTTAGATCCACTGGCAAAAATAACTCTATACTACTTTCCACCTCACCAACATAAACTGCAGGTGCTGGTCAAGCATCATCAAGCAACAAGCTGTATTTCATGGCCATTTTGTACCTCATACAGAAGCAAACACAAATTTGCCATCAAGCCTCCTGGAGCCTCTTCTGTCAGCAAACTCTTTTCCTCCCCTTCCGCCCTCCTGTCCTCATCACCCTTCTGTGAGACAGTCACAACCCACTGGGTTTTGACCCACAGTTTGAGAACCACTGTGGTGTCCTGGAGCTCTAGCCACCAAATCAAGCTGGATATAGATGTATTTATTTCTCTTTACACATTCTAAGCAATTCTCCCTCTAAGCTGTGGAGTCTTGTGAGCAAAAATTCCACTTTGTGAGCTGCTGGCATTAAAGTTGTGAGCGAGTGATTTGGCTACTGCATAAATTAGTTGGCTCTGGAGCCATCCTTCCTGAGCTAAGACGAAAATTTGTGAGCCAGAGGCTAAAAAACTGTGAGCTAGCCCACACTAACTCAACTTAGAGGGAACACTGGTTCTAAATGCTACTTGGATCTTCTAAAAAGTTATTTTCTTTGGTTTATTAACATTTTATGTGAAGCACACGAGTATCTATTAATGAGCTGTTCACATAACACAATAGCTTTTGGCCTGTTAAAAAGTCATCACAAGGCAGTTTTGGGAGTGATAAGTATTCAGGGTTACCCACAGCAGTGTCTGGATCAAAACAATAAGTTTCCCTATCAAATAAAAGACGTCTCCAGTTCTCCCTTTGATGGTCTGAGGAGGATTCCTGTCCTGCTTTCACTGGGAATGGCATTGCCAATTCTGTGTTTGGAAATACCTGGAGATTTGAGGGTAAAAAAATAGAGCTTGAGAGAGTGGGATTTAGGGAGGGGAGAGACCTCAGTAGGGTATAATGCCATGCAGTCCACCTTACAAAACAGCCATTTTCTCCATGAGAAGTGGAATAAATGGTTTAAATAAATAAGTAATGAATAAACGATCTATATAGTCTGGAGTTCTCCAGGATCCCCAGCCCTCTCCCCCCCGGTTGGCAACCCTAACTGGAAAACAGCAATTCTTGATTGGCCAATTGAGACACAAACATAAAATTAGACTGTGTGGACAGGGAGGAACTTGCTCTTTTCCTAGCAACTGTGTGTGGCTGCTGAGGGAGGCTTGCAGTTCAAGGACTCTGCTCCAATAGAGTTGTTAGATTGCCTTGTTTGTTCTGCTAATATGATCCATGAAGACCAGCAAATGTATCTGCGGTATAATGAGCAAAAAAAAAAAAGTGTTCTAGCACCAGAGGATATCTTGTAAGATCCTCTGATGCCTTGTGATGGTTTCTTTGACAGAGGTGATGGCAGTAGAAACTGAATGTTCTTTTCTGTATGGTGGCTAGCAGGGGAAACCAGACCACTTCTGATTTGAAGGCAAAGCAGCAGGTGTTCTTGTGTACTGAAAAGGCTCATTTACAGAACAGCATGAATACTACAGGCTCTGTGTATTGTGCACATTTGAGTAGACATCTGTGTAAGCATAGAATCGGCTATGAAGTAGGAAAGCAATCAGCATTCCACGAACCACTCCTATTAAAGACAGACTCAGAAATTTCTAGCCCCCATATTTGTGTAGGACAGACTTTTGCATTTCGTGTCCCACCTTACTCTTGTGTTTTTGCATTCTCGGGCAGGCAGATAGACCAAGAAATCCTGGTAAGCCACCAACCATGACTGATGAATTTAGGGCGCATATAAGCGGCACAGGTGATGCAAGCCACGTCAAAGGTCCCCTGACTCATCTCACAGTCACACTGTACTCTAGGGACTCACCTTTAAAAACTGCTGTTTCACTCAGTGCAACTCTGAGTGCTGCCAGGGGGTAGAAGGGGCTTCTGCCTTCCTTTTCCTGCCATTTTTACTAGTGGAAAAAGACTGGGGGGGCCTGTTTGCCCCTTTCCTGGACTCCACATGTCCTGGGATCATGTGATCAAGGATATGTGGAGCCTGAGGAAGGAGCAAATAGCTTTCCTGACTGTTTCCACTAGGAAAAATGGCAGGGGGGGGGCGATGCTTCTCCTAACCCTTTACATTTCTCAGAACCACACAAAGAAGAAGAAGAGGAGGGAGGGAAGTTGGATTTATACCCTGCCCTTCACTACCCGAAGGAGTCTCAGAGCAGCTTACAATCCCTTTCCATTCCCCTCCCCACAACAGACACCCAGTGAGGTAGGTGGGGCTGAGAGAGCTCTCTTGAGAACTGCCCTCGAGAGAACAGTTCCGAAAGAATTTATGACTGACCCAAGGTCACACCAGCAGCTGCATGTGGAAGAGTGGGGAATCAAACCCAGTTCTCCCAGATTAGACTCCATGCTCTAAACCACTACACCAAACTGGCTCTCAAGTGACCCAGTAGTTTTTAAAGGTGAGTTCTCAGAGTACATTGTGACTGTGAGGTAGGTCAAGAGAGCCTTGACACAGCTTGTGTCACTTGTATAGTTTAGATATACCTTTAGCGCACAGGTATGGGCAGACTGCTCAAGCTGTTGGTTTGATTTGTACACTGACCTTGCATGTTTATTGTATGGCTCTCCTTTTCTTAATAAGTTGTGTATTTCATTGTAGAACACACTGATGAAGGACGAACTTTGAAATGTTGTAATCAAACATCTGGACACAACGTCATGTTATTATATTAGTTCTCCATTATTTTGTGGATTTTTCTATTGTAGTGTATTATTACACCAGTCCTCCGTTTTGTATTTTTCTTATGTGGCTACTTTGTATTCACTACTGTCTATTACATGTTCTTTAGCATTTTGGCAATTTGTAAGTAGTGAGTCTGTTTACTACACTTGTTTTTGCCTTCTGTTATTGGATTATTGCTGCTAATCAGAGGCAGTTTTGAGGTTTGGGGAAGGGCTTGGATATAGAATGTGTAAATGAGTATAGGCATAGAAATGCTAGAGCTGGGATGTCAAACATAAGGCCCTGGGGCCAGAACCGGCCTGTCCAAGACTCTTATGCAGCCTGCGAGCAACTAGTGCAAGAGAGGGAACAGTGGGGGGGGAGTAGATGGAGCCAATCCAATTGTGGCTTCAGCATGGTGGAACAACCTCGTCTGCAGCAGTCAAGCAGCATGGGAGCAGCATCTGCCCAGTGCGGCGCCGCTGGCTCTCCAGTCCACCCATGTGGGTTTTCCTTTGTGCCCCCCTCTCAGCCCATGAGGCATTGCAGTGAGAATACACCAACTTTGAGCTTACCAGCTGCTGTCCTTTATACAGCTTCTACCTCCAGTAGCTGGCATTACTGACCTGGCCTAACAAAGCGACATTTAGGCCCTCGTAACAAATGAGTTTGACATCACTGTGCTAGAATAACTAGTTCTGCCAAGTGGTTAGCTCTCTATTAGGATGGTATTTCCCCCACTTCTGAGCCTCCCCCCATATAATGGAGGGAATACAATCGTTTTGAACTGTTTATTCTCTTTTAAGGAAAAGGAATTTGCTGTGTTGCACCCTAAAAACATTTTCAGCATTTGGCTTGCAACCTATTTTAACTTTCATTCTCAGCACAGGTGTTACTGTGCCACAAAACACTACAGCTGTCCTTGCCTGCCTTTTATGCTTTCTTCTCCCTTCTGGTAACTCCTCTGCTGGGGAGGGGGATGGAAAGACAGAGAGCCACAGGAAGAGAGAGACCTGTGCACCTGAAATAAACTAGTATTTTTGTAGCTTTGCTTTTTGACCCTGTTTCTGTGCCATTTAGTCCGTGAGCAGTGTCTCTGAGTACATGGGCTCCATCCCTGTACCCCACTGAGTCGTACTCTTTGACCCTACAGGTCCTGCCCCTGAGTGGGTGGACCCTGGGCCAGGTGGAGTAAGAGTTGACAGTCCTAATATGCAGTCTTTGATTTCTAGTTGGATTTGGGAGATCTAGTGATCTCTGCCTGGTCTGCCAGCTGGATGGGATCAGCCCTGTTCCCAGCAGCTTAAGAAAAGAAAAAGGCACAACATTTGCTGGAAGACTTGTGAAGCTGATCAGGAGGGCTTTAAACTGAAGACATCGGGGGTGGGAAGAAAAAGCCTGATGTATTTTATTGAAGCCATGATGAAGCAGGAACAAGTTCACTGTTTGGAATAACTACAATGGTCGGGGCAAAGAATAATAAAGCAGATTAATACTGTCAATAACCAATGGACATGGTTCCCGCTCACGCAGGTGGACTCTCATATTCGCGCCCATAGCCTGAGAATCAACGGTTCCTAAAAGATAAACAATTAAGCTCTTCTCACACTCTGATTCATTATAGACTAAGCGAAGCCGACTCTTCCCCGCACCTGTGACCTTCCTGATTACCATAGTTCAAAGCAGCAGTAGCGTTCATAGAAAGGAATGCATGAGACAAGCAAACGTGCGATTCATTATGCCAGCAAGCATGCGCAGTTGGGTATCACTAAGGAACATGAGGGGGGGGACCCTAAACAGGGAAGGCTGTACACCACACAGAGTTCTTTGGCAGCTTGCTGACAGGCATCCCCAACACTAAATTCAAGAAGGGAGTGACCAGAGAATAAATGAACGGGAGAGATGTGAGTTCAGTAATTTTC
>NW_015163669.1:29907-30251 GCF_001447785.1 Gekko japonicus | reverse complement strand
ATAAACAGGAGGAACTTGAACTTCAAATATTGGAAAGTAAGTATGATCTGATAGGTATCACTGAGACTTGGTGGGATGAGTCTCATATATGGAGCACAGTGATCGAAGGAGATACCTTGTTCAAACGGAACAGAATTAACAAAAAAAGGAGGCTGGGTGGCATTGTATGTCAAGAATGAATACGCTTGGAGTTTTTGGGGGGCGGGGTCTACGGCACAGCGATGCCGGACGCCTTTCCCAGCTCTCTGGGAAGGTGTGCCGCACACTAGTGGGGGGGAGAGGTGCCACTGGATCGGCACCTCCACGGGGGTTCGGGAGGAACTCCCAGGCCATAAGGCTTTTGA
>NW_015163669.1:29575-29701 GCF_001447785.1 Gekko japonicus | reverse complement strand
GAATTGTCTTCAGAAGAGAAAATCCCCCCCCCAAGGAAAATCTTTTTGAGCGATCGGAACTGTGCTGAGAGAGGGACGCCTCTCAGATGCATTTATATAAATGGAGGGGGGGAGATAAACGATTGT
>NW_015163669.1:29260-29554 GCF_001447785.1 Gekko japonicus | reverse complement strand
GACATTTTGGAAATACTTTATTTTTAAGCGTACAGGCCTGTTGTGGAAGATATCCATGAGCATCTAAACGATTAAACAGCGTAAAGCGATTTTCAGAGCCGGGGAGAAAGCGATTTTATATTGAAAATAAAGCGTTAACATGGAGTTTTTTTATTTTTTTATTTTTAAGCGTACAGGCCTGTTGTGTAAGATATCCATGAGCATCTAAGCGATTAAACAGCGTAAAGCGATTTTCAGAGCCGGGGAGAAAGCAATTTTATATTGAAAATAAAGCGTTAACATGGAGTTAACATG
>NW_015163669.1:0-28074 GCF_001447785.1 Gekko japonicus | reverse complement strand
GTTGTTTGTTGTTGTGTCGTCTGATGCCGTGTGATCTTTTGGAAGTTCTCGTTCTCAATAAAGCTGAATCACTTGTTACTTACTTCGTTGTTGAGTTGCATACTTAACACTTGACTTGACAGCAGCACATGTGAAAGGGATCTGGGTGTTCTGGTTGATCACAAGCTAAACATGAGCCTGCAGTGCGATGTGGCTGTGAAGAAAGCTAATGCAATCTTAGGATGCATTAACAGAAGCATTGTGTCCAGATCACGGGAGGTAGTAGTTCCGCTCTATTCTGCTATGGTCAGGCCTCACCTGGAGTACTGTGTCCAGTTTTGGGCACCACATTTTAGGAAGGATGTTGACATCTGGGAAAGAGAAGGCTTAGAGGGGACATGATTGCAGTCTTCAAGTATTTGAAGGGCTGTCATGTAGAAGATGGAGCAGATCTATTCTCTCTTGCTCTGCATTGCAAGACTAGATCTAATGGGTGGAAATTACAAGGGAGTCATTACCGGCTAAATATCAGGAGAAACTTCCTAACTGTAAGAGTGGTTGAGCAGTGGAACAGCCTGCCTCAGGAGGTGGTGTCAGAACCCACAGCTTACCACGAAGTACATGCATTCAGGAACGGTTATACTTTTATTGCAAAGCTATAGATGCAGTAACACAGGCACTGTTAAGAATGGCGGCAACCCATTAAGCATAATAGTATATAGGGCATTCGTATGCACCCCCCATGGCATCAGCCAATTAGCTACCCTCCTGCGTGCAGGACCAGCTAGGAAACCGTTAGGTGGTGAAAGCTGGGAAGCAGTAGTCTCTCTCGGTACATAGGAGACTTCCAGACAATACAACCTCCTCCTGCACATCTGTAGAGATAAGCATTTCAGCACAGGCAGAACAGCAGAGATAGGAATGCAATAGCAATTACCAAGACACAGAATGAACACTCCAACCCCCATGGCAGCATAGCTGACAGGTGGTGGATGCTCCTTCACTGGACGTTTTCAAGCGGAGGCTAGACGACCATCTTTCGGGTATGTTGTAGGGCTATCTTTCGGCTATGCTCCTGCAGAGTGCAGGGGGTTGTACTAGATGACCTGCAAAGTCCCTTCCAACTCTAACATTCTATGATGAGTGGAACTAGCAATGACTGGTGGTGCATGCTGTAAACTTTGCAGTGCAAGAGCTAATATTGTTCGGGGAAAAACTGTGGCTCAGTGGTGAAGCATCTTTTTGGCATGTAGAAGGTCCCAGGTTCAATCCCTGACATCGCCAGTTAAGAAGGACCAAGCAGTAGGTGAAGTGAAAGACCTCTGCACAAGACCCTGGATAGCTGCTGCCAGTCTGAGTAGACAATACTGACTTTGATGGAATGATGCTCTGATTCAATATGAGGCAGCTTCATTTTTCTCATATTGTAAGCCACTTTGAGTCCACATTTAGTGGAGAAAAGTGGGATAAAAGTACCCAGATAAATAAAATATATAGTACATAAATGGTTAATGTGTTGCAAATTGAGCAGGAGCATGCCTGTTTTATAAGCTGGTGTCAGCGCACGATGAAATGAATGCTTCTACACTGAACAAGCATTCTGCCTCTTGGAAGCCTTACCAATTTTTATCCAATAAATTTGCAGTAGTTGTACTTTATGTTGTGTCTCAAGCATTCTGCCTCTTGGAAGCCTTACCAGTTTTTATCCAACAAATTTGCAGTTGTACTTTCTGTCGTGTCAACTTCATACATGTTCTGTTGAAGTAGCACTTCTGTTGTGTATATTACGTTTTTTTCCCTGAGCATTCAGTGGAGCAATTTGTACCAGGGAGAATCTGATTCTTACCTCCAAATAAGGCATAAATTGCTATTGTGATTGCAATATGAAATGAGATTGTGCAAGTGTCACTGGCATTGATTGGGTATTGCTTGAGAGAAAAATGACACAACCCCTTCACTATGGTGATGCCGTTTTGTGTGTGTGTGTTTGTGTATGTGTGTATGTATGTATATAATTGGTGCTGGAATATTCATCCCGCACTGATTTTTTAAAAGTCTGATAAACCTTCATCTTGCTCTACCTTTGTTTCCCCCTCCCCTTTCATTTAAAAAATACATGTCCTTGCTAGCATGCATTCTCCTATATCGTGAAGCCACTGCTGAAGCAATGTCTCATCTGGTCTCATTTAAAAAAATAAATAAATATCAACATTCTTGCAGAGTATCCTCCAGCAGCAGGTCTTCTGCCTTCATCCTTTATATGGCTACTGCCTTCAGTAGGTCTCTGGGGAGGCGGCACATACATTTTCTAAAGAAATAAAAAAAAAGACCAGATATTGTTCTACTGGTACTGGATTGGGGCTACACCCATTTTTAGTTCAAACTACAGTACATTGTTTTTCAGGGAGAGAAGGATGAGATCTTAATGTATGCATAGTATCTATCTCTGTATCCTTAGAGGATGGGTTCTTGGGTATTGCTGTGGAACAAGGAATAGCTTACGGCAGGGATTTGCAGTCATGGTGATCTTGTGGGCACTGTTGGAATTTTGAGAACACATACTGGTTGCCACCACAAAATGGCTGCCACAATGTGCTAGAACCAATAAAAAAATGTTGGGAGCCTGCAAACCAAGGATTCTCCTATAACGGAAGTAGCTGTTTCTGAATGGGTGCTCCTGGCAGACACACAGGTGATCAGGGCTCTTCTGAAGCACCTCTTACTTCATCTGAAATAGAGGAATGTCAAGATTAGCATTTGCTTTGGGCCTCCGGGAAGCCCATTAATGGCAGGAGACATGTTGGAGATCATTGGACTTTTGTGTTGCCAGGTACTGCAGGTGTCTGGGGGGCATGGAGAGAGAACATGAGAGGGTGCTGTTGATGATGATGTGACATCATTTCCAGGGATCCCTAGAAACAAATGATGTTACTTCTGGGTTTCTCCCATAAGTACCACCTCACACACACACACACCCAGTGTTGGTTTCCCCCACACAGTATTTTTCTCCCGCCTTCCACAGGAGTGGCAGGGGCAAGCAGTAGCCAGCAATGGGTCAGGAAACCCCCAGCAAGAAACTGGCAGCCAATTGGGCTTTGGGATATCAAGTGTATGAGAGAGACTAGACAAACTAGTTGAAACAAAATCAAAATCCAAGTAAATGCTAGAATCAAGTCTGGTCTGCACAGTTCTAGTAGAATGGGCTGATAGAGGAAGAGTGGGTATCATTTGTGCATGAGGGATGCAAATGAGCCCACAGCTCATTTCTGATCTGGAGGATTGTCCAAATTAAGCCCATATATTTTGCTTTGTACCACTGTAGTAAAAAAAACCCTTTAAGAATATTCATAATAAGAAGCTCTACATAATTACGCACATTATAACATACAACAAAGGGACTATTCATTGAGAAACTGTGTTGTTAATAAGCAAGGCAGTTACTGAGAGAGCTCTTATGGAGAAGGTTTTACGTAGTCTACTGTCAATATTTGGTTGAGTCAGGAAGATTTGGGTCTAACCCTCCCACACAAAATTTCCTCAGAGCTACTCTGGGAAACAACAAGATAGCTGTAGAACAAGAGAGACATCTAGTGACCAAACAAAATCAGAGTTGACGCACATCATTTCTGTAACACAGTATATTGTTTGTATTCTTGTTGAAGACAGTCTGTTGAGCTGATAATTCCCAGGGTTTTTTCCAGAAGGGACCCAATAATCCATTCATAATAATCTTTGGCTCATACTCATATCCCCCCAAAATAATCTTTCAATCTGCATTCTGGGTTTTCATTGGCTGCCAGGTCTCTATCACCCATTGTTGGAAATGGCAGAGGCAAGCAAAACTGAAAAATGCCAAGCGCTATAGTGTGTTTGAAGATCTGAGGGACTAGGAGAAAATAGAAAGGTGGTTCTTTCTTTCTTTGTGCCCTTCAACTCCAACCTTTCAATCAAGCAGGGGCTGAAGCCCTAGAAACCTGATGCCATGCCGACCTGGAAACTGCTGCTGTATTTGCCATAGCTTGGTTGAACAGCTAAGATTTGGGGATAGGGGATGGCCTCCAATTTTCTGCCAAATGAGCTCATCAGTAAAGCAGCCACAACAATGGTTTCAGTGATCAGATAGCTAGAGTGATTGCCTTGCCAATCCCTGGTGTTGCAATTTCCAGACTGAGGAAACGAGAAGTGAGAAGAGGGCCATTTTACCTTTTCTGTATTCTTCACCAAGAAAATAGTAGTGGAAGTTCAGTGTGACCATGAAAAGAGTCCTGTTGGATCAGAGCAGTGGTCCATCTACTCAAGCATCCTGTTTTATACAGTGGCTGACTAGTTATTTGGAAAGCCAATAAGGCATAGAGTCTGAGGCCTTCCCTGATGTTGCCTCTTAGTACTGGTATTCAGAAGCTTACTGATCATGGAGGTTCTCTTTAGTCATCATGGTTAGTAGCTACGGGTGGACCTATCCTCCATCAATATGTCTAATCCTTTTTTAAAGTCATCTATGCTGGTAGCCATCACTATGTCCACAGGTAGCAAATTGCACAATTTAATTCCTAATTGAGTGAAGAAGTACTTTTTGTTCATTCTGAATCTAATGCCCATGCACTTCATTTGGCACTCCTAACTTCTAATAGAATCATAGAGTTGGAAGGGACTTCCAGGGTCATCTAGTCCAACCCCCTGCACAATGCAGGAAATTCACAAATACCTCCCCTGCCACACCTGTAGTGTCCGCCACACTGTTCCCCGCCCAGAAGATGACAAAAAACCCTCCAGGATGGCTTCCTGACTGTTATGGGAGACTAAGGAAAATATTCTCTCCGTTCCCTTGCTGCACCCCATGCATATAATTATTTCTGTATTTATTTAAAACATCACCCCCCTCACCCCATTAGTGCTGCATTTTATCTATATGACCAAGCAAGCAAGAGCCTAACCTTTTCCTATGCACCACTTTTTTTTATTTTACAGAATTTATATCCTACCTTTCTGCCCTCACAAGGGCCACCAAAGCTACTAACAATTTAAAACATACATGATAAAATCACATTTTAAAACCATTAAAATCAACCATGGACTTGAAAGAAAAGCCCAGGGTTTATTCACACATCATGTGATACAAAAAGACTCCACAGTTGAGAGGGAGCATTGATTAGTACTTGGACTGGAGGCTGCAATGGAAGTCCAGGGTCGCTACGCAGAAGCAGGCAAAGGCAAACCTCCTCTGAATCTCTCTTGCCTTGAAAACCCTACAGGGTCATCATAAGTCAGCTGCAACTTGACGGCACTTCCCACCACAGTGGAGGTCTGAATACAAAACACACAAAAAGGGCTGTGAGTGGGTAGAAAATCTTGGCCGTTCGAGTTCTGCTATGCCTTTATTCACCCTTGTCTCCCACCTGCTGTAGCAAGCAGGACTGTAATTTCACTTCACAGCAGATGGGTGGCAAGAGTAAATAAAGGAGCCAGGGAAGCAGCAGGGCTGGTAGCGTTTGTATCCTTTCTCATTGCTTCCAAGGTTTGCAGGTCTAGAGGCTCAGTTCTTTCCCACACGTCTTCCAACCCAAGTCATAAGAACATAAGAGACGCCAATGTTGGATCAGGCCAAAGGCCCATCCAGTCCAACACTCTGTGTCACACAGTGGCCAGAAATACCAGTGCCATCAGGAAGTCCAGCAGTGGGGCCAGGACATTAGAAGCCCTCCCACTGTTGACCCCCCCCCAAGCACCAAGAAGACAGAGCATCACTTGCCCCAGAGCCCCTAGCTATACCTTGTGGCTAATAGCCACTGATGGACCTAACAATAGCCACTGATGGACCATACAAGCCGCAAACCTGGAGACTGAGACCATATTGTTGCAGTTGTAATTTTTTTTTAATTGGCTAGAAGATCTATGAAAGTGCAAGAAAAACTTTTGGTTTGGAGTTTTTGGCTGCTCCCCATCAATAGACTGGAGCTCCAGGCAGCTGCACAATCAGGCTTCCGCCAAGGCTTCTGCACCTAATTTTGATTTCTTTTCTTTTTTTTACCATTAGGAAAGATGTCTTGGTGGTAAGTACTTTGCCTCTGCCAAGAAACATTTTTATCAGTGAGAATAAAGATTTGATTTCCATCTGGAAATTGGCCAATTTGACTAGCAAACCTCTAAACATCAGCACATGGCATCCCAATTCTCAAAGCAATTTAGCCTCTGTCAGATACAGAGGCCCATCACTGGGGCAGCTGACTCTGCTGCTATTAGAAGAGCAGAACAAATGGCCCATTCACTTCTTCCTGGCTCTATTGAACTTGTTGCTTCAGACAGGTGAATTAGCTCCACTCCATTACAGACTGTGTGGACTCTCTTCTCTAGCATACATTTTGGTCTCAGCTGAGTCCGCATTGGCAGCACTTGCTTTTGTAACAGCTCAGGGGCTGGTGCAAATTCCTTCCTCTTTTGTATTGCTAAATTCTCCTTCTTCTTTACTGGGGTACTTCTGTATTACTAATTAAATTGTGTGAAACTGTGGGAGGGGGCAGCAAGTGGAGGGGAATAGTGGACAGAATGGATTTTTCTTACACTTCTACAGGGCTTTTATCTTGTGGAAGTTTGATGAATGGTCTGAAAAATGCAATGGGGGTGTAAGACAGACATCCACCAACCCATCCATCTTTAAAGGTAAAGGTTCCCTTGCTCGAAAGCCAGTCAAATCCGACTCTAGGGTTGCAGTGCTCATCTCCGTTTCAAAGCCGAAGAGCCAGCGCTGTCCGAAGACGTTTCCATGGTCATGTGGCCGGCATGACTAAACACCAAGGTGCACAAAACGCTGTTACCTTCCCACCGAAGTGGTACATATTTATCTACTTGCAATTTCTTGCTTTCGAACTGCTAGGTTGGCAGGAGCTGGAACTAGAGACGGGAGCTCACTCCATCATGCGGCACCCGGGTCTCGAACTGCTGAACTACTGACCTTCCACAGCCTGCAGTTCAGCATCTTAACCAATGGTCTGAAAAATGCAATGGGGGTGTAAGACAGACATCCACCTACCCATCCATCTTTACTTACTTGCAATAACGCTCAAGATCTCTCTTGGTCAGGGATCTCCAACATGGTGCTCAAGGATGTCGTGGCAATAGCCAGTGGCACCAGCCAATTGGTTTCCGGGTGCCATTTCCTTCTTCAAGCATCTCTTCTGCAGAAAGGTGATCCTGGCTTTCCTCTACCTCACTGTAGTAGAAGATGATTCTGAAAGACCAAGTAAGCATCACTGTTGTGTCCACGAGGAGCACCTATTCAGAAACATCTGCCTCCACTGTACGAGGATCCATTGTTTGTAATCTCCCACCCGGCTGGCAGCCATTTTGTCCTCAAAATTCCAGAAATGCCCAGAGGCTTGACAAGATTGGTGACTAATGCTCTAGGGTGATCAAATCCAAAGAAAGACCTTTAATTATGGTGTAGAAGAGGTAACTTGAGCAGGTACAGCTTTTCTCTCCCCACATTAAAAAAGTGCATCTTTCCTTTTCTATACACTATTAAAGGTCCCCCTTTGCATCTAGAACCTTCAGGAGACAGAGATGGTGACAAATCTTTTTGTGTAAGATCACCTAGCACACTTCAAGGGGAATACTTTATATTATGATAATTATAAAACAATAAAAACCCAATCTTAATAACAGCAAGAATTTTTCTGCATACCAAGTTCTTAGGTAAAGTCACCAGTGTAGATATATCCATGTGCCATGTTTAGCTTAGTTGGAACAAACACATTGTTTTCCTTTTGCTGCTATCTTGCTGTCTTCACAATGTTCCTCTGCTGGTGTCTCCAGTTGCCATAAGCCCAGCAAGATGCCCACACACCACAGCATCACTTAGTTAACATAGTTAATTTTGCACATTGCCCAGAATGTCATGTAGATAAGGACTGTACACCATTGTGTATTTAGCACTTGCGGTTCGTTAGATGAGCTAGTCGAGGATTGGCATGGCCAACTCTCGGCAGCCATCAACAAGATCGCTACTGACGTCCTCTGTGCCCTCGTCCTAAGTGGGCTCCTTGGTTCACCCAGGAGCTGTGGCTGATGAAACGAAAGCTCAGACAACTAGAGAGATGGTGGCGGTGCGCCCGCAACGAGGCTACAAAAGCATCTTATAGGACGTTTATGAGATCATATGAGATGGCAGTCAAAGCCGCAAAGAGAGAGTTCTATGTGGCTACGGTTGCGTCTGCTAGCTCACACCCAGCACAATTGTTTAGAACTATTCAGTCGTTAACAGATCTGCCACATGGCAGACCAAATGCTAGGGAATTGGATATTGGCTGCAAGGCTTTTGCAAGCTATTTTGCAGATAGTCTTGTCACTCTGCCGCAATCTCCCCGCCACAGTTGAGGCAGTGAGTGAACTCGAGGCCCCATGCACATCTTCTGGTCCTATTCTGGATTATTTCAGTCCACTCAGTCTAGAGGAAGTCGACAGATTGCTCTCAACAGTATGCCCAACCACATGCAGCCTGGATCCGTGTCCTTCATGGCTTATAAAAAACTGGCCGTGGATTTATACCTAAAGGAGACTCAGAGTGGCTTACAATCCCTTCCCCTCCCCAAAACAGATACCCTGTGAGGTAGGTGGGGCCGAGAGAACTCTCCTGAGAACTGTCCTAGAAAGAACAGCTCTGAAAGAACTTATGACTGACCCAAGGTCACACCAGCAGCTGCATGTGGAGGAGTGGGGAATCAAACCCGGTTCTCCCAGATTAGAGTTTGCACTACACCAAACTGGTTCTCATGTAACGTAATGTAAAAGACTTGTGACCCTGGAGAGTCTCTGCCAGCCAGAGTCCTCCTAAATATACCAGTGGTCTGACTCAGTGTACAGCAGCTTCATGACACAAGCAAAGCACAGAAGAAAGGACTGAATGTATTACCTGACAAGGCAATCGTACTTTGATTGATTCCTAGGAAAGCTACTTAATCTACCATTAGCGTGGCATATTATATCCAGCTGTGAGTGAGCCAAATAGCAAATTGGAATCCAAGGCTGCCCACTGAGACAAGCATTTACAGAGTAAATCACCTGTAACTTCATTGCTTTGACAGAATAACATGCTATGCTGATTAGGTAGGGAACATTATTAGCTCTACTGTGACCCTAGAGAGACTGGAAAGTGAATGCCTGCAGGTTCACCCTAAGATGATGGACACCAGCATCTCATCCAGTTGTCTGACCCAACTGCCATCACTGTTCAGTTCCATCAGTGCTGGTGTCTCCTTTAGCATGTGTGTTTTGCTCTTCCTCTGTCTGGCAGGTATTATAGCAGTGGGCAAGAATATCAATATCCTTTGACAGTTTATGAGAATAGATTTTAAATGAGAATGGATCATGGCTGCTTTTAACAATTTCATCTGCTTCCAAGTAGCCTCACTTTGAATTTAGTTTGATTTCTTAAATCCCAAAAGCCTGATACTGGGTAATAAAGCTCTGATTTAAACAAAATACACTTTGGCACTAGAAATGTCCAGTCTGCTTTGCAGATCCATGTTTGATGTTCTGGGCTTTATTTCAGCCAGATGTATATTTCCTCCCTAGTGACTCTTCCCTTCCTCAAATTATATCCCCAACAAACCAGCAGAGTTGCAGGTGGTGTTACCCAAGCAGAATGTCATGCTCCCTATCTCTAGAACTTTGCTTTTGCACCCACACTTTATCACAAAGTCCATGGATTTTTGAAAATGTAGGAAACATACAAGAACACTAAGACCGATTTCACACAAGAGCTGCGCCGTGGTCACGCCTCCCTTTGCCCCGCTTCTATTGGTCAATTTCCCACTCGAAGCCGTGCGGCCGCATTTTGACCCACAGCTTCACCTCATTTTACCCGCGGTTTCATGATCCTCAAAAAACAGGATTACTAAACCGCAGGGAAAATCGGTCTAAGCCAGTGATGGCGAACCTTTTAGAGACCAAGTGCCCAAACTGCGACCCAAAACCCACTTATTTATCGCAAAGTGCCAACACAGCAATTTAACCTGAATACTGAGGTTTTACTTTAGAAAAAACAACTCATACATTAACTTAAGATGATCCAAACAAAGTAAGGAAAGCAATCCCAAATGCTTTCATTTACTCAAAATTATTTGGCAGAGAATTCGACACTTTAATGATGGTCTGGGCCTGGCTGAGGCGATGGCACGCACGCGTGCCCATAGAGAGGGCTCTGAGTGCCACCTCTGCCACCCGTGCCATAGGTTTGCCACCACTAGTCTAAGCCTTCATGGTACTCCAGCCACCCTCTTCTCTCTCACATGCCACATGTTTCTTTGTGCTGTGAATAGAAAACTGACTGATGAGTCTGGGAAACTCACTAGCATTCACGCAAGAGCCGAACTTAGAATGTAGCTGAGCACAGCACCTGGTGGGACCTTGACATCACCACCAGGCGCTCCTCTCTTCCAGGTACAGCTCCAGGTGCAAACAAACACTAAATAATGAGGCTGCGTTTCTGTCGCTGCAGCAAACAGTTTCTCTGCATATTTAAAAGGCTTGTTCAGAGAGGGCCTCCTGTCTCATTTCTTCTCCTTTCATCCTCCTGGGTTTCTTGTTGTTATCCACATCTTATCCTAGAGTGTTGATGAACGGGAATCTCTCCAAATCTTAGCTATCGTTGCCAACAGGCCTGAAGAAAAATGTCCTCTCCTTTTAATGTTAAGAGGCTAAAAGTGTGGGGATGGACAGTTTGACGCATTTCATCGTATGGAGATGAATAACATCAGCTGGCAAATTACATTCCCGTTAGAGTACAATTGAAGAGACTGGACATCTTTTCTCCAGGAAGTTAACAACCTTAGTGAAATCAGATGAGATGCTGGGCGTTTTGTGACTGGATTTTCCCAGTGATTTTTTTGTTTTTTAAGTGAAGTTGCACTGTGCTGCATGCCCCCAGTTTGGATTGGGCTTGGTGTGGTAGAAGAGGGGAGTTTTACCTTCTTGTCTCCCTTTCCTCTGAATTGGTTTTGAACAGTTAAATCTTGTAGGAGAAAAAGTCATGACGATAGATGGCATTTCAAGGGGGTTAGACAGATTCATGAATCCATCAGTCCCTACGAGCCCTGGTGAATGAAGGGAACCTCCCTATTTAGATGCACCAAGCCTCTGGAAACCAGTGCTAGGAGGCAACATCAACGGAAGGCCTTGGCCTCTGTGCCCTGTTTGCCAGCCCTCTAGGGCAACTGGTTAGCCACTGTCTGAAAGAGGATGATGGAATAGATGGACTGCTGGTCTGATCCAGCAGGGCTCTTCTTATGTTCTTGTGAAGAGTTAAACTTCCTCATCCCTTGCACAGTGGCTCTGATTTGAATTAGGTCCCTTCATGGCTGCATCTGTCCTTTACAAAATGCATGAATGCCCCCCACCCCCAAGTTTCATGTCTGCGCTTTCCCCCATCCCAATGCTTTAGTGCCAGACTGAATGTTTGGAGGAGGTCCCCAAAATGGCATGGGAGTCTTCATGCTGACATCATAAGGCTTGAAGGGACTGGATGCAATACATCTGTACTATGAAACAAGCCTCTATAACAAGCCCTGAAAGGAAACTGGTGTTTTGTTACATACATTTGCTAGGATTTTCTCTTTTACTCTTGCACTGGAAAGATTCATGCAAGAGCGTCTCTATACCAACTTAGCCATCCCTCTTAAAATAAACCCACTTTCTTTGCTTAGACCAGCTGAGCCCTCAGTGTTATGTGATGGCCCTTGCCAGATGTTCATAAATTGCTTTTGTAGGCATCTTCATTTTCTTATAATTGTTAATAATCTGGAATTGCCGACCTTCTTCCTTTATAGCACCATCTTCAAGAGAAACACAGTTGGGGTAGAAGCAATCATATGAGTGAGTACTGCGGTTTGGAACCATTTCTGTCACAGGGAACAATCGAAAAGAGGGATCACTCTTCCATAGAGTCACTGTAGTCAGTGAAGTAAAAGGCCTTGGAGACCTCCAGCACACACTGCCTGCCAATGGAAGATTGTTCTTTTAATTGATTAGTACATTGTTCAGCCCAGTTTTGCCAATGATCAGTGACAGAGTTTTTGCCTTGATGACACAAAATCGTGCAGCTCAGTATCAGGGAGCCTTCTCATCATTCTATAAGGCCTTGCCTTTCTAGACAAATAATATAAGGGTCAGACCAATGATCCATCTATATGGTGGTTCTCCAGAGATGCAAGCAGGAGAAAAGCCAAGTTCTGTTACCTAAGATGAACACATGAAACTGCCTTATACTGAATCAGACCATGGGTCCATCAAAGTCAGTAGTGTCTACTCAGACTGGCAGCAGCTTTCCAGGTTCTCAGGCAGAGATCTTTCACATCACTTACTGCCAGATCTTTCAACTGGAGATACACTAGGGGTTGAACCTGGGACCTTCTGCATGCCAAGTAGATGCTCTACCACTGAGCCAGAGCCCACTAAGTCTACATGCTCTTCTGACAGCCCTCTTTAGCCACCCAACCAGACTGTGAGTGCAATCCCATGAAGAAATAGTGAGAACTTGCATGTCACCCATCTAGGGTTCAGGTCCCACCAGGGGTTCCCCTGCTTTGGGGGGCTTTGATCCACCACTGGCCAGCTGGCTGGTGGAGGAAACCCCACCCCCAAAACAGGGACATTGTCGTGCGATGTCCCTGACACTATGACATCATTGGGTGATGTGATCGCGCCGGGGATGTTGTGCGGCAACACTCTGGTTTTTGGGCAAACTATATGGTTCTGAAGGCAAAAGACCCATAGAGTTTTGTCCAAAAACCAGAGAGTTGTGTGCAATGTTGCTGATATGATGATGTCACTTCTGGATGAGGCTCCACCCCTCCTCAGAATGCCCCCCAAATCCCCCCACAGTGATGGCGAGGAGACCTGGGAACCCTAAGCCCATCAGTATACCCATAGCCTTCAGTGGGGCAAATAGCAGCTCCCAGGGGCCATTTCTGCATGAGTAAAAGATGCATGAAGTGGAGGTAGAGTTGCCAGCTCCAGGTTGGGAAATTCCTGGAGATTTTGGGGCGGAGACTGAGGGGGGGTAGCACTTAGGGAGAGGAGGGGCCATAGAGTCCACTCTCCAAAGCAGCCATTTTTTTCCAGTGGGACAGATCTCTGTTTCCTGCAGATGAGTTGTAATTCCAGGAGACCTACAGGTCCCACTTGGAAGGCTTAAATATCTCCTACCCATGCATTATGGTTTTGATACAAATTGTGCCTGAGAATAAAGTTCTGGCATGGAACATCTAGAGCATGTCTGATAGAAACGTATCTAGTAGCCATGAGGACACATACTGGCCCTCTGACATCTAATTGCTGCATCACAATAGCTTTCGTCACCATTTCTGGCTGAAGTAGGGATTTTCCAGATTAATCCCTAGGATGCCTTTCAATTCAGTTAGCATGACTGATTCAGGTATTCTTCTGTGTCCTCTGCTGGCTCCTTGCCTTTCATTCAGTGGTGGTCAGAGATTTGTTTATTTGCTCTCATGCAAAACACAGAGGCAAGCAGATCATGGGGGGGGCAGCAACAATCACAAATGGAGGCAGCACGGCAACCACGGTGTAAACTGCAGTGCAGAAATCTCTGTTAATGCCTTTGGTCCAATTTATTTTTAGCTGCCCCTGTTTTAAATCAAAATTATCTGCTAATGTTTTAATTTTTTTCATCCATTGGGATAATTTCTGTGCTACCCAGTGTAATACACTTTCATCTGAATAATGTTCATTAATTTGTGCTTTATTCTTCCTTCAAAATCATTAGCAAAGTTCTCCAATAAAAGCGGGGAGAATGTTGAAACATGCTGTGCCCAGCAGAACCCTTCTGATACCACGGCGTGCTGTTCTTTATCAGCCCTTCAGGCGGGCTCTGGGTTCACGCAGCCATTTCCCATTCATCTCAATTTAAGATAACGTTGGCAGAAGATTGTCATAAGATCAGCTCTCGAGGACTTTGCTGAAATATAACATTTGTTTGAACAAGAGACATTTCTCACAAATCCATTCTTCATTGGATTCATATCGCCTAGATAAGTAATTTCACTTAACATTTGAGCAATTGTTTTACCAAAATGGATTTTACATTTGCATAAAATTAGTTTGTTACTCATATGTCTTCCCCTTCTTCTGAAAATTGATGCCATGGTGTTGCAGTGTGATGTCCCTGCACATTTATCATTGTGTCTCTGTGTGTGTAGACACAGACACGCATGGCTTCCCTCTCTTCCACTTTACCTTGAGAACAGCCCTGTGAGGTAGGCTCGGCTGAGAGAAAATTACTAAAATCATGCAGTCGGCGAGGACCTGAACCCAGGTCTCCTCAGTCCTAGTCCAGCCTCTGGGTAGTACAGTACAGTCTTGCTTCTGCTGAAGCCAATAGCAAATTTCCCACCAAATGAGAAGGGAGCACTCACTGGAGAAGACCCTGATGCTGGGAAAGATTGAAGGTCAAAGAAGACGGGGACGGCAAAGGATGAGATGGTTAGACAGTGTCATCGACGCAACGAACATGAAACTGAGCAAACTTCAGAGGACAGCGGAAGACAGGAGGGCCTGGCGGGATCTAGTCCATGGGGTCGCGAAGAGTCGGACTCGACTGTGCGACTGAACAACAACAGAAGTGCTGTCAATTCACAGCTGACTTAAGGAAACCCTGGTGGGCTTTCAAGGCAAGAGACCAACATAAGTGATCTGCCAGTGCCTTCATTTGCATAGCAACCTTGGACTACCTTGGTGGTCTCTCATCCAAGAACTAACCAGGGCCGACCCAGCTTAGTTTCTGAGATCTGATGACACCAGGTTAACTTGGGCCATCCAGTTCAGGGTAACGTAAAGGTAGGGCTATTTTTGGGCAGGAACACACAGGAATGGAGTTCCGGCTGGCTTCCAAGTTGGCCACGCCTAGCAGGAACTCATTAGCATAATAGGCCACACCCAACAGCAGAAACTCATTAGAATTGGCTACATTAGGGGTGTGTGGCCTAACATGCAAAGGAGTTCCTGCTAGAAAAAAGCCCTGGGTTTTGACAACAAACAAGGTAAACAGAATAAGAAGCAAAAGGTGGGTGTGGCTGGATGAGCACACTTCTGGTAACATGGGGGTGTGGCCTAATATGCCAATGAGCTGTGCTGTCATGGGTGTGGCCTAATATGCAAATGAGTTTCTGCTGTTGGGTGTGGCCTATTATGCTAATGAGTTCCTGCTGGCTTTATCTACAAAAAGAGCCCTGTAGTAAAGGTAACCATCATAACATGGGTTGTGAGGTCACAATTTACAATGTTCAAGAATATTGTAGGAAAATGTTGATTTATTCAAAACTGGCATGATTCCTTCATACCACTTGCCACTAACTTTCAGTGACAGGAGGCGATGTCAAAGCCTGTTTGCTAGCCCTCTAGGACAACTGGCTGGCACAGGATACTGGACTAGTTGGACCACTGGTCAGACCTAGCAGGGTTTTTTAATGTCCTTATGTTATGTCCTTAATGTCATGTGACAGTGATGTGATGATATCGGTGAAACCAGGTTGTAGTCTAGAGTGGGAGCAAACAATATGGGCTGCTGGTTTCCTATAATATTGACAGAGATTCAAAATGAAATGCACACCTGCAATAAAAATACAATGTCATATGTATGAGGCCTCTGAAAATGATATTTCTGTATCAGGCAGCCTGTTTCTCTGGTTTTTTTAATGCATTCCCATAATTCCCACTTTTTCTTTGCAAGTTGCAGTCCAACTACTGAAGAACTGCTTAGCTCTTCTTTAGTATGCAGAATATATGATATTACTGGAACTACTCACAAATGAAAGGGCTGTGATTCAGTATGTGCCCTGCTTGTTTATGATGCCAGGAAGGTTCTTGAGAGGGGATGCCAACTTCAGATCTGTGCCAGGGCCATCTGTTACTCTCTGTAGGAAGTTATGACCCAGCATAAAGAATGTGCTAAGCATTTACATCAAATTCTGTTCTCTCTTTCTCAGGCTGCCAAGGAGAAAGGGCAATGCACAACACATTCTAGCCAACATGATAGCTTTGACCTTCTCATCTTATCATAATGTTCACAGTCAGATCTCACTACCTGCCACAATAAGGCTGACAAGAAGACTCAAAGAGAGGCAGTTTTCAGACCATATTTTGGTTATGGTGGGGAAGTACATGCTCTCATTCCCAGTAGTTCAGCCAAATGCTGTTACTTCCCATCAAAACAAGGCATGTCTACACTGACATGTGCTGTGTTTCCATTTCTAATGAAGGTGATCATCTTCATAAAAAACCTTTTTCCTGAGTTCTCAAAGCACCATATGACATTCAGCTCAGATCTTTAGCACTTTGACAAAGGTTTCAGTACAGTACAGTGCATCTACATTTTCCTTGCCGTAATTTCATGCTTGGTGTACAAGATTTTCTCACAGCACTAAATAACATATTTGCAAGGAGTTGGTAAAAAAGCACTTAAGGCTTTTTGAAACTCCAGTGTGGCTTCTGATGTTCTGAATAAGTGTGAGAACTGACACAGAAGTGAGTTGCACTCCCTCTTACTGCACTTCTGTTGTGATATTTGAAAAGGAATTTATATGGTAGAAATGCAGAAGCTCTGAATGCATAAACAGCTTGTATATTTTCCCTGTGAAAATTCCTTTTCAAGCATTACTTTTAAAAGTAGAATAAGAGAAAGTACAACTTTCTAATTTTTCTATTCCTAATGCTTCTTTGGGACATGCAAAGCCATTCTAACTAAGCATGTCATAAAAATCACTCAAGTGTCTTATTTCCAGCTACAGACCCTCACAAGAGGCAGGGTTGTGGGTTGCCAACCTCAAGGTGGTGCAAACCAAGGAGAGAGATCATGGGAAGGAAGTGGAAAAGGAAGCAAACAACCGTGATATATTATGCCACAAAAGTCTCCAAAGACTAGAAATTTCTTTTTCCAATATTAAGTTTACTGAATGCAATTCAGATGCCATCAACACCAATGGATCATGCATATCATCTTGTTTTGTGTACAACTTTGTCAAAGTGAATAGCGTCGAAATACAAGATTAATCCATTTAACAAACTCACTGGTAGTATTTCATAGTGACATTCTTCAAAATCCATCAAGGTGGTGAGCTGGTGATCTCCTGTGATTACAACTGATCTCCAGGCGACAGAGATCAGTTCCCCCGGAGAAAATGGCCACTTTGGAAGGTGAACTCCATGGCATTGCACCCCACTGAGGTCTCCCCCCCCTCCCCAAACTCTGTCCTCCCTAGGCTCCACACCCCAAATCTCCAGGAATTGCACAATCCAGAATTGGCAACCCTAGGCAGGATGGTATACCTTACCATTTTTGTGTGTTGGTTTTTTTATTTGTTGTGTCACTACAACATGCATCCAACCCCCAATTTCCCCTTAGGAGGGAAACACATATGATATAGATTCAGTTCCTGGAGTTCTTCCAGAACTCACATATTCTTTCTTCTTTTTCTGTTCTTCAGGACTTCTGACAGTCATCTATCTTGGGAGCATCTTGCATAGAGTTTTCAGTAGAATGGAAAGTCTGAGTGAGCTTCAGAACCCCCTGTTAGCCAAGAACAATGGACACCTTCACGGCAGTTATACTTTCCACCAGCACAGCCACCAGGACTATGCCGGCCACCGTTGTCCAGGCAAACTATACTCTTACATCTTCCAAAATTCTGGCAATGCAAGGACTCACCAGCTGCTGGATGCCAGTTCTCTACAGTTGGCTGTTGAAGCATTGTATGGTCCAAATTTTATCCTGGTGAAAGATGAAACCAGTGTCAAAGTCAAGGACAACAAAGTTGAGAGTTGTGAGACAACCTTCACAGAAAACAAAGAGCCCCCCATTGAACCTTCTGATGGGCAGGAAATACAAGGACGATCGCTCATGGAGAATGACATCAAAATCCAGACAGTGTCCTATGAAGTGGAGGAGGAAGAATTCCAGGAATATGAAGTATGTTTCATAGGCTACAATCCTAATGCAAACTGGGGACTTATATCTGAGTAAGCATGCTTACATTTGGGATGCAGATTTATGAAAAACCTTGTTCTGCCTTCTGAGGTAAATTATGTATAATAACTTCCATAACCTGAGAGATACTTCAAGGCCTGATCCTTCAGGGATAACTTTATACTTGAAGGACCAAGTCTCACATTGCAATGTGTTAGGAATGATAAATGTCCTGAGCTATTTGTAGGAGTAGCATACAAAACAAGGAGAAGTTTTCACTCACTTGTTTTAGACTAATATCCAGAATCTTTCTGTATATCCAGCAGTTTATCCATTTAGTCCTTAATGCAGGTGAGGTGCAGTGCTGAAGATGAAAAATAGCCCTATTTCACCAAAATGCAAGAAAAATAGTTTTCTAGGGAAATCTCAAATCCCCAACTAGTGAACTGGGAATTTAGCTTGAGAGAAAAATGAGCATCCAGAATGTCTGGATTCCTACCTAACATCCAAGAAGCCTTAGGCACCAGAGGATATTGTATTAGAAGCCCCGAAAATCCTTTTCCCCCCTTTGTGATACTGTTAAGAAGAATGAAAGAATATGTGAAAGTATGGTTGGAAAGACAGAGGTCAAATGAGAGACAGGAAAAGACTGTAAAATACTTAATGAGAGGAAGTGTAGGAGGTGAAAAAATTCTACTTAAATGCCACGGTGGTGATAGATGTCCTAAAAATATTATAACAAGACAATGTAACAGAAGCACTTGGAGAAGAGAAAACTCAGTAGGGCACCAGTTGTTTTACACTGATGGCCTAATACAGACAAAAATGTGTGGGGGATCCAAAACTGTGTTTGTTGCTTTGTAATTTCAAACTGTGTTATTTAATAAGAGAAGGCTCCATCCCTAAGTACATTTAATGTGAAAGAACGTTCCTTCCTAATAAATAAAGGGGGGTTGGTATAAAGTGATAATAGTAATTATAGTACACTTGCCATTTTTCCTACACAATAATCTTCTGACACAAATTCCCAGAGTTCTCACTGTACAAAAGCCCATCAGAAAATTAATTAGTTCCCTCCAGAATCAGTGATTTGAAGAAAGCAGCTTAAATATTTATTGAGCTAATATAATGTTGATACCAGCTTCCTTAAGGTTTCCTCTAAGGTTGCCCATAAACCAATATATATATCTTTTTTTTCTTTTTTTAATGTATTAATTTTTCAACATGAAAAAATACAAATACAAAATGGACAATGTAAAACAATTAACAGCATAAACAACAGGATCAAAAGGTAAGTTAAGAAAAAATATATAAAAAATCTTAGTGACACAGAAATAAAGATATATATGGTATCAACAGTTTAACATTAACAAATAATGACAGAGGCTTAAATATAGACAAGACTTACCACAAATTCAAATCATTGACTACATCTGGTATTACATCATGGTGAACTAAATATTCTAGAATAGGCAACCAAATTATAGCAAAATTTGTGGAAGATTTATAAGAATTTGCATCATTTACCCTATCAGTAATTTTTGACATAATATACAGTTTCCATAATTTAGAATGCCAATGCTGCCTATTTGGACTTACAGTATTTTTCCAGAACAATGCAACAGTGTTTTTAGCTGACGACAGTAAAATAGTTATATGTTTACTAGTATCTCCAGAATATATTTTGGCTTGCCACCTGTTTAATAATAAATGTTCAACCGTAAACCAATATATCTCTAGGATTTATTTACTATTCTGATTATTTGTTTAGATTTACGTCTATTTGCCACTTGCAATTTTTTCAGTTTTGCTTTTTAGATATGACAACTAACATCCTGGGCGTATTGTAACAAGAACCTTGCTGGATCAGAACAGTGGTCCAGCTAGTCCAGCATCCTGTCTCACACATTGGCCAACCATTTACTTTAGAGGGCCAACAACAGGGCAGAGAGCCCAGGCCTTCCCCTGATGTTGCCTCCTGGCACTACTGTTCAGAGGTTTATTGCCTGTGAATGTGGAAGTTCACTTTAGTCACCATGGCTAGTAGCCACTGTTAGACCTTTCCTCCATTAATCTGTCTATAATCAGTTTTTAAAGCCATCTATGCTTGTGGCAATCACTACATCCTTTGGCAGTGGATCCCACATTTTAATCATTCACTGAGTAAAGAGGTACATCCTTTTGTCCCTCCTGAATCTATTGCCCATCAACTTCATTGGTTGCCGCTGAATTCTAGTTATTTTGGGAGAAGGAGAAAAAGTTCTCTCTCCCATGCATAATTTTATAAACTTCTCTCATGTCTCTCCTCAGTTGTACTTTTTTTCTTAACTGAATCTTGGGTTAATTAACCTTCAGCTGGTTAAGACATAGTAGGTTAGCACAGTAGATATATGGAAGAGCACCATCAACATGCAAATCACTACAATTCATAAGTGTCTTGTTCTTGACTGGATTCCTTGAAGTTCCACTACATAAAGTAAGTGCTAGATACTGTAAATTAAATGGCTTGTGGATCAAAACTAAGACCTTTCTCAATCAGCAGACTTAAATACAACACCTATTGCCTAAGAAATATCAAATATTTTAGATGTGAAGGAGGGAATGGCAATAGATTTGGTGCCTCATCCAATCCCCACTGAATGTTTTAATGTTTAATGTTTTAAACTGAAATTGTATTTATTCTAATGATGTTACCTGCACCGAGGCCACCCGTGGGATGGGCGGGATATAAATGGAAATAGTACATTAAAAATAAATAAAATAGGCAGTGTGGATTTGTGTCTGTCTTTTGTGATATGGCAGCTCCTGCTTTGCACTGTATTGCTCAATGAGGGGGTCTTCTGCCTCACAAAGACCACCTGCATCATTTACCTGAACAAGTATGCTGTTGTGGTGGCAGCACCAAACATGGGAAGTGTGAGCTGATTATACTTGCCGCTCCTGCTGGGAGTGTCATTTTGTTCACCATAATGAAATTAATTTACTTTCCAGAGTGACTCCTCAAGCGACAGTGAGAGTGAAGATCATTTTCTGATGCTTCCCCCTCGAGACCACCTGGGCTTGGCCATTTTCTCAATGCTTTGCTGTTTCTGGCCTCTGGGAATTGCTGCCTTCTACTTTTCTCAAGGGGTAAGCATTTTCATCTGCCAAAGTCTCCTTCTGTATACAGTACTCTTCTTGGCTTATAGAATTATCTGTAGATGTGGCCTACAGGGTCTACACTGCAGGATAAAGCATTATGCTAACTATGCTACAGTGTAGGGCTTCCAACAAGGTGGGATCCCTGCTAACATAAGGTTATATATAGGCACTTAATGATGTAGTATGCCTCATAGCTTCTAAACATAGAAGAGTAAATGAAATTGTTGACAATTTGTGGCCCAAAATCTCGTAGGGTTGCCAGCTCTGGGCTGGGAAATACCTGGAGATTTTTTGGGTGGAACCTGGGGAGGGACCTCTGCAGGGTACGATGCAATAGAATCCTCCTTCCAAAGCATCCATTTTCTCCAGGGGAACTGGTTTCTGTCATCTGGAGATCCACTGTAATAACAGCAGATTTCCAGGCCCTACCTGGAGGCTGGCAACCCTAAAAATCTGCCACCAGAGACGGTTTCTCTCTCCCTGCCCAATGGTAGGACCGGCCCCGTAATCTAGTTTAGAAGAACAAAGTAGCATTGTTCATGTTCTCTTGAGGCTGCAGAATGAATAGAAGCAGAATGTACTTTATTCCATGTCTTGAATCAGATTTCAGGTGTGATGTGAGTCCATACCTCTGTTTGTGTATAAATACTGGCCAAGAACAGTCATGTGGGGCCTCGGTTCAACATAGGTTATGGTTCAAGAAATAAAGTTCCTTGAGCCATCATATTTAGGATGACCAAGAAATGCAGGGTTTCTGTACTTTTTAATAGCTGTGTAAAGAAGGGAATTTGGCACATTTTACTCTGAAGAGTAGTTTTATTAGAAAGTCAGTAATTTTGTTCATTCATAATCTCCACAGCAGATATAGGCCTGTAACACATGGGCAAGGGGGGAGGAAGATCAGAGTATACTCACCTTCTTGGCAGTGTATACTCACCTTCTTGGCAGTAACTATAGACTGTGCCTTCTTTCCCTGAGAGAGAGGGCAATGTGTTCAGTATTTCAAATTTCTTACATAATAGCATCAATAATTCCTGCTCAGCCATAGTATTTTTTATTTTTTTAAAATTATATCCCACTTCTCATTTCAAAAAGGCTTTGAGGAGCAGCTCACAATATTAATTTAAAACAGCAAATTAACTCAAACTAAACAATTAACTATAACAGAATAACAGACCATAATAAATCAATAAATGAACTGTGAGCATGAGGTAAAATATGATGTAGAAAATGAGGGAAGGGGAGCAGAATCCTCAAGAATTAAGAGTACCAAATTCAGTTTTTTAAAAAATCACCCAAACCAAAATGTGAATGAACAGAAACATGTCTGAAATTCAAACAGTTAGGCAGAGGGCGGTGGAGAAGGTATTGCATAACTGAGGTGCCACTTCAGAGAAAGCCCTGACCTGGATAGCCCAGGCTAGCTCAATCTTGTCAGATCTCAGAAGCTAAGCAGGGTCAACCTTGGCTAGTATTTGGAAAGGCAACCTCCAAGGGTCATGACAGAGGCAGGCAATGACAAACCACTTCTGAAACATCTTTTGCCTTCAAAACAAATCTAGTTTGCTACTTAGTTTTGCATAACACTAAAAGAGCTAGAACTTGTGGCTACCAGACAATCTTAGGATCTCCTGGCTATTCTATACACAATGCCATATGGTAATTAATTAATTAATTACTCCAGAGAAAGCCCTATGTCTGGTCATCACCCACCTTACTTCAGATGGTAAGAGCAGCATGTCTGAGGAAGATCAAAACAGAAATCCAGTAGCACCTTAAAGACTAACATTTATTCCAGGATAAGCTTTCATGAGTCTGACCTTGATTCTTCAGATTCAGTGGGAAGAAAGAAAATAATTTTCCTCATTATTACACAGAAAATTACCAAATGACTACCCCACTGGAATTATGCAGAAGATCAAAAATTGTTAAATTCATACCACAAAAGACCTGGCAAATCCTTCATGACAAGCATCATGTTTGTAAACACATCACATAAAGGGCTTATAAATCACACTGTCATCACATGCTACCTCTAGATCTTCTTCCCTATCTTGAGGCTGATGACAAAGACAGTTGGTATAAGTTCCAAATATATGTGTTCAACGTTGATATTAATGAATCTAAATTCTATTACTCTAGTTCATCCTGCATAACTGCCCAGTTCTTGCCTGCATTTACAAGGCTTCATGGGTTCATGTCATTTACAAATTTCCTCAGCAATATCCTACTTCCCTCCCCAGGGTCCCTAATTAACAAAATAAGTCCCAAGACTGATTGCTGAGGAAGTCCTCTTGTTAGCTCTCTCCAACCTGACATTTGCCTTTTTGCTGTTTCTTTGTAGCCTTTTAACCAGTTCCTTACCCACCTTTATCCAGTTTAAATAGCAATTTTATGTGTGGTACTTTATCAGATGCCTGGCTGAAATCCAAATAGATTATATCAACTGCATTTTCCTAGTACTATAAATAGTTTCTGTAGAGGGAAATGAAAGGAGTTAAAAAGATTGGCAACCTGAAGGCAGTATTCATTCTATTACTCTGTGATCACACCAGTGGGTTTCTACCGATTTCTGTCAAGTTACATTGTAATCAAACTTACCCAGCAGAAGTCAGTTCCTAGGTTTTAATTAAGAATGAATGAGATGCGGAAGAAAGATGGTGTGTGAGATTTTTGGTTAGGCTTCCAACAGCTTTCAGTACAGACTTAAATGAAGGCCAGTTCAGGAAGTCTGGGAACTCTAGCTGAGAGGTAGAATTCTGATATTTATTGAACTCTATTTAAAGATAGGAATTTTTGAAGAACAGAACAATAAATAACAACCCATTCTCAACCTTGGCAACAATGAATTTCCAAGTGAACTGCAGTATTGGAATGGTCAGAAAAAAGATCTGAAGAACAATAAACTTACATTTGCCAGACACACAAAAATTATTAAGCTATAGTCCTTTTGAAGGGTATAATTTATTTAGGGAATTCATGCCTCCACCTTTCCCTCTCCAAAAACACCCAATGGCAGCTTACAATCTTAGAATACAATGCAACATTAGTACATAGAATAGTAAATCCCAAAATACAAAACAGGCTAGCAGCACCAGTTGAGAGCCAACATGGTCGAGTCATCAGATTGTCAGACTGGGAACTGGGAGATTGAGGTTCAAATCCCAACTCTGCCATGGAAGTTTACTCCATGGCCTTGGGCCAATTACTCTTTCAGCCTAACCTACCTCACAGGCATAGTTCCCTCTAAGCTGCAATAAAGGGCACTGGCGCACAAAATTTAAACAGGTAGTGCAGGGATTATTGCTTTCAGCCCACAAGGCATTTCCTCTCCATTGGAAACAATGGAAGATGGGGGCACTTACTTCTGGGGCCCATAGAATTGGACCCCCTGGCCCAATATTTTTGAAACTTTGGGGGGGGGTGAGGAGAGGCACCAGCAGCTATGCTGCAAACTTGGTAGCAAAAAACAGCCCCCCCCCCCGAGCCCCACATAACCCAGGATTGGTTCTCCATTATTGCTTATGGGGCTTATTGACTATAATGGTCCCCATAGGCTACAATGGAGCTGGAGGGAAATGATTTTTTTTCACAATTCATTACGCTTTTCAGTATGATTTGTAAGCTGCCTTGAGTCACATGGAAAAGTGGGATATAAATATTTGAATAAATAAGTAGTTTGGGCAGGTTGATAACATTTAAGCAGCTTCCTGTTTGTTAGGTTAGGCAGGGTTCTTTGGGTGAAATTTGACTTGATTCTGTTTTCTCTTATAATGTTAAAATTATTCTTAAAATATAGTTTAAATATAATTTAAAATAATTTATTCTGGGATTTTTACGTTATGGAAATAATCTTCTAAAAAACTAATTTACGTGATAGTAAAATGTAGACTCATTCACAACTTTAATGCTACTAGCTTTTTTTGCTCACGAGGTAGAATTTTTGCTCACAACACTGGGGAGCTTAGAGGGATCATTGCATCACAGGGTTGTTGTAAGGAGAGAGCAGAGGGCGGGAGAACAATGTGCTAAGTTGATTTAGGTCCCTTTATGGGAGAAAAGCAAAGTATAAATTATCTAAATTTAATAAACCATAAAATAAGATCAGGGAAAACCTTCATAACCAACTCCCACAAAATTGACATCAGATTAGTACCATCTATAAGATCAAATCAGCAGCAAGAGGAATCAGTGCTGTAAAGAATTACTCACCCTGTGTCAAAGACCTTCCAGAATACCTAGGTCTTTCTGGTTCTTTGCCTTAATGTCGCTAGGGAGAGAGTGGTAAGATAGTAGGTAAGATTCAATGCAGACAGGTCCACAGTAGTATGCACTAATCAATATTATTAAGTTGTTAGGTGTGGTGATATGACAGACCCCGACTCTCCCCCACTCCCAGGAAGATTTTCCCTCCAAATTTTTTTTAAGTTCCCCTATGTGTCTGAGCTGCCCTTCAGTAGCATGTATTTCTTCTTTCTTGTATATGCTTTAATTGTCCTACCCTGCTGCAGATATTACTTTAAGACTTCTAACCCAGGACAGGAACTTAAGGGAAAATACAGGAGCTGTTTTGTCTTAAACCCATATTGAAATGGCACTTGAGGCCAAATAACTTTCAAAACAGAAATAATATTTTATAGAACAGGCAGGAAATATATATATAAAAGGAGATTGTCAGGGTTTAGAAAGGCTGAGATAAAACTTCATACTATATACAGATTTGAAAGCTCAGATCAGACAAGAGAGTATTGTGCTTATTTTCAGAGTTTCAAGATCTTTTCAATGAGAGGTGGTTTGCTTAGTATATTTCAGTGCTAACATACGTTCTTAATACTGAATAGCATTTGCTTATAGTTTTAAGATTTCCCCTTCTAGGTTTTCCCTTTAGATATTACAGCTTTTCATCAACTCCTAAGGTGTCTAAGCTTCTCCCCTTTATCCACTTTATCACAGACCAGGGTTCTCTTCCCAACCCCTTTCACTGGCAGCAGGGGTTATTTCATAGAAAAAGAGGTGCAGGAGCTCATTAGCATACCTATATTAGTATATAACTCATTAGCATATGCCACACCCCCTGACATCACCGGAAGTGTGTCAGAACAGGAAGCAAAAAGGGGAGGGGAGGCATCTGGACCTGGCAGCTCCAGTCAAAGGTGATGTGAAAGACCTCTGTCTGAGGCACTGGAGAGTTGCTGCCAGTCAGAGTCGACAATACTAATCTTGCCAGGCCAATAGCCAGACACAGTTCGAGACAACTCTGTGTAATTTTAGAGCTGCATTTTCCCCACCCCAGCATAGTGTACTGGTTAGGGTGTTGGATAAGCAGGCTCTAGTCCTCTGTGCCTGGAAAGTCTCGGCCCAGTCACACACTCTCAGCCAGACCTACCTCACAGGATTTTTGTGAGGATGGAGAAAGACGCATACTGCCCTAAACTCCTTGGAGGGAGGGCAGAACAGAAACCAACCGAATAAACAAAGCACCCAAAGCACCCACACATTTCCCAGCCCAAGGAGTCCACCCTTCCCTCGGCTTCTTTGCCAGCCCCCTCACCCCCCTGGCCCTTTGGCGGCCCCCCCATGGTTCTCCTCAGCTGCTGTTCCAGCAGCCAGTTCTCCTCCCCACTCAGAGCTGCCTCGGTGTACTTGAACGCCACATAGAGAGGGATTTTGTTGTGCGTGCTGTAGAGAGCGGCTCCTGCTTGTACTTTTGGCAGACTTTCATGTGTGAAGGTGGCCTGGGCAGCCCCTTGGGGGGGTGTCTGGGCTAGGAAGAAGCTGTCACGCTCCGCAAAGCCTGCTTCCTCTGAGCCCACCACCCTGGCCTGGTCCAAGCCTGGGAAGTCCATGGCCAGCATGCACAGCGCAAAGGCCAGCCGCATCTTGGGCAGCAGCATGGGGCGCGTCCCTTCTCTCTCTCTCCTCCCCGGGCACAGAACCAATGGGCTGCTACTGTGGGGGCCCTTCACAGGTGAGGCGGCGGTGAAAGTGGGGAGAGCAGCCAGATGGTGCGGCTGGGAATCCGAGGCTTTCTGCGCAGCCTTTGCGAGCCAGCCAAATGTGGCGCTGCGGCCGAGGGATGTGTGAAATACTTTTTCCACACGTCACAGCGCCTTCTGAGTGTGGAGACATGAAGGGCCGCCTCGGTGACACACACTGCAAATGTGCGAATCAGCACTCTTCACATGCTCAGAGCCACGGCCAGAGGGAGGAGAGGAGAGGGGAGGTGCGGGTGGGGGGGCAGCAGTGAGAAATGCTTGGAGTGCTTTGGCGCCTGACGTCATTTGTGCCTGCTTCTGGGCTGCCAGAGCACTGCTCCAGCTCGCTCTGGCCCCAAATGACCCCTGACTGGCAGGAATTTAATCTTCTTGTCCCTAAGAAGCAATAACTCCTTTTACTATTTGGCTTGTATGGAGTTCTCTCTAACTACCCAGACCTTCTGCCAAATTCTTCTCCAGTATTCGTTGTCTGTATAAAGCTGTTCTATAGCTTTCTTGACTGAGAATCTAAGTTCTCCCTCATTGTAGTTCTAATATATTTAAGACAATAGAATCCCTCTTCTTCTCTCTATAGAAGTATTTTTCTGACAGTTCCCTGACAGAAATCATTGACTCCCAAAGTCTCTTCCCTCAGAAGTCAAACCTTTTGGCTATTGATCTAGCCTATAGATTTCAGACAAAGACTAAAAGGCAAATGAATTTTTTTTCCTCCAGGTCAGCTGTTTTGTTTCCTCTCTAAGCTGATGCTGGCCAATCAGAGAGTGAGCAGAGCAGCCAATCACATAAGCTCTTCTCTCCAGGGAAGATCAACTCTTGAACTTCCTGACTCTCTGACACAAGCAGTATTTTAAAAAGCCTGCTTTTCTGTGCAATCCATCACAGGTGGTCAGTGAATGGTGTCTGTCCCATTCTCTACCTTGGGATGAAGGCATATGGGGTCTCTGGTAAACAAGCCAAGGTCAGGCTGTAACGATATGAGCTTATGTTTGT
>NW_015163668.1:320302-323015 GCF_001447785.1 Gekko japonicus | reverse complement strand
CCATTGCCACTGTTAGTTCAGTCCCCCACTGTCCTGCTTCGTTTATTCGCTTGAGGGGGTAGGGCGTCCCCTCCCCCTTCTCGCTTTAGTTTGTGGGGGCTTCGCAACAGGGCCCCTTCGGCTCGTGCCAGAGGCTCGTGCCTCTGTCAAGGAGCTTTCTTAAATACTCACCCTTCTGTCTCCTGCTCCTGTTCCTGCTCAGAGCTCAGAACTTCATATGCTTGTCCCGGTGGTCGCTTCGAGTCCAATACTGGGAATCAGGGCAGGATCTTCGGGGCAGAGAGCAGCCCCCCTGTGCCAGCTGTTGGCTGGCGGTAGGGGTCTCCAAAGCCCCCTGGCTAGGAGTCCATTGCCTATGGACTCCATGGGGGAGCGCGCAAAATCGCGCTCCCTCCTAATCCCCGATTCATGGCACACATCTCTCGGAGGAACTGAGAGACGTGACCATCGTTGAGGCACCAAAGCCTCTTCTTTAAATTTGAAGCTTGAGTTGGCTTTAGCCTCCTTCAGCACTTTAAATTTCTGACGCAAGTCCATGAACTCAGCTAAAATGTCTCGGGGCCTTTTGTGTTTGTCAGCTGATGTCGGTCCTATTCTATATGCTCTTGTTAACAAAGGGGCCATATCATCCTCAAAAACTATCACTGTAGACAGCCAGGTGGCTAGAAAAAAGGATAAATCTTCTGACCCTTCAGCATTTCCTGGTAACCCACGAAATTTAACAAAGCGCTCTCTCGATCTGTGCTCCAGAAGTATGATTCTTTCTTTAGCCCAGGATTCATTGTGTTGTAAGGCTTTTATATCTTTTTGATTTACAACAGTGGCTTCAAGTGCCATATCAGTGGTTTGTCCTACCTTTTGCATGGTGAGATGTAAATTCTCCAGCTTTTCAGTCATTGGTGTTAGCAAGGCATTTATGTCTGTCATTATGTCCGTTTTAAACGCTTGGAGCATCTCTAACAAGTCCTGTTTTGTTAGGGCACTTTGCTGTGTAGCTTGTTCTGTTCCAGTCGCCATCTTGTCCATTTGGCACTGGCTGCTTTTAAGCCCGCTTTTAGGCCCATTCGGCTGTTTCAGATTATTGGACAATTTTAGCTGTGTTAGTAAGATCTTACCAGATCGATGTTTATTTCTGTTCGATTTTCCCATAACCTGTTGGGTTTCAGAATTGTGCTTTTGTTGGTTTTCCGGTGGGGGAGGGTAGGCAGCTCAGGAACAGTAACACTTAGCGTCCGCCATGGAACCAACCGACGCCCCGCCCTTGATTGTTCCCTTCCCACACAACTCACAAGGCAAATCTAAGACTGTGAGATCTGCATGACTGCCTTCTGGCTACTTATGTAATGGAGACAGTATGGAGGTATTAAGCAGAAGATACTTCCAGCATTTTGCTACAGTAATTGACATTAATAGTACAAAGTGTAACATGTCAGTACACATCTAAAAGGCACTCGTTTGTTTGGTTCATATATGTCACACAATGGATTGATTCCCCTAAATCCACACATATGGGAGTTTTGACTGCCAGTCTATAAAACTGATCAGAGACAACCCTGGTTTCTAGTGTTAGTGTGGAAGTTTTAGGTGGCACATAAGAAACAAAAAGCACTGATGGATCAGATCAATGGTCCACTAAGGCCCTGGTCACATGGGCCAGATAATGCAGGGGTGGGGCGTGGCTGTTTGCCCCGGGGCAAAATAAAGCATGTTAGCTCAATCACACGGTCTCCCAAGTATTTGCGCTGTGGCAGGAAGTAATTAAGTAAGTGAGTTAATTACTACGACTCCAAGATCTCTCTCTTGGTCAGTCTCTGCCAGTTCAGACCCCATCAATGTATATTTATAGTTAGGATTTTTGGCCCCAATGTGCATCACTTTGCACTTGGCCACATTGAACCCCATTTCCACATTGACGCCCACTCGCCCATCCTCAACAGATCCCTTTGGAGTGAATCCTCCCTGGTTCTCAACACCCAGAACAATTTAGTGTCATCTGCAAATTTAGCCACTTCATAGCTTACTCCCAACTTCAAATAATTAATGAACAAGTTAAAAAGCAGCAGACCCAGTACTGGGCCCCACGGTACCCCACTGCTTACCACCCTCCACTGAGAAAATTGCCCATTTATACTCACTCTCTGTTTCCTATTAATTATCCAGTTTTTGATCCACAAGAGTTTTAGCCCATGACTTAGGAGACTTTGATTAGGAACTTTATCAAAAACTTTCTGGAACTCAAGGTAAACAACATCTATTGGGTCCCCTTTGTCCATATGTTTGTTCACTCCCTCAAAGAACACTAACAGGTTAGTGAGATAAGATATTCCCTTACAGAACCCATGCTGATTCTGCCTCAATAGTTTTTATTCATCAATGTGCCTACTAATTCTTTCCTTAATAACAGTTTCCACCAACTTACCCAGTTTTGATGTCAGACTGACTGGCCTTTAATTTCCCAGATCTCCTTTTTTTTAAAAATTAATTTTATTTTCTACACAAATTCTACAAAACCGCACACTAACTAAAATTACAGCTATACAACGACCATATATGCTAATAATTAATATCTTAAGTCAAAGCTTTTCTCTTATTCAAGTTAAAAATAAAAATTCTATTCTGTTATTTCGATATGCAAAAAATTAAAATTATTGACAATGTAAGATTATATAATGTAGTATAAATATTTCTTCTAAAGTTTAAGCTATTTTCTGCC
>NW_015163668.1:276178-319673 GCF_001447785.1 Gekko japonicus | reverse complement strand
TACTCCTTAGTCATCCAAGGGCCCCACTGCCTCCCTGGCTGATTTCCTGCTTCTAATGTATTTGAAGAAAGTTTTATTGTTGGTCTTTATGTTTTTTGCTATATGCTCCTCATATTCCCTTTTTGCCTGTCTGATCATAGACTTTTTATTTGCCACAGCCTGTGTTCCCTTTTATCAGCCTCACTGTGACTAGCTTTCCACTGCTTAAAGGAATCCTTCTTACCTTTTACAGCTTCCATTACTTTGTCTGTTAACCATGCAGGCCTTTTTCTATACCTATTTGTGCCTTTCCTAACCTGTGGTATATATTTTTTCTGAGCATCTAGGATTGTAGTTTTAAATAGTCTCCAAGCTTCCCCAATGGTTTTGACCCTTTCTACTTTTCCTTTCAGTTTCCTCCTCACATGTCCCCTCATTTCAGATAAGTTACCTCTATTAAAGTTAAAAGTGGTTGTGTTGGTTTTTCTGGGCAAGTCCCTATTTATACAAATGTTGAACTCAATAACACTATGGTCATTGTTCCCAAGCGGTGCAATCTAAAACAGTAACTGAAATATAAACAATATGATCAGCTGCATACAGGTTAAGGAGTTCAAGACTAGCCAACAAATTCAGCTAGTGTATCAAAGTTCATTACCTTTTTTTCTAGAATAAAGAAGCTTATTGTAAAAGAAGGAATTTAATAGTATAATGGAAGTTTGGAGCTGTGGCTCATTGTTAGGGCATCTGCTTGATATGCAGAAGGTCCCACTTTGAATCCCCCAAGTACTTCCACTCTGGCCGAATCTGCATCTAGCATTTGCTCCGCTGTCTTACCAAACCCACACTAGAACAGAAATTCCCATCTACATTGCATGCCACTTTCACTTTGATTGATTGACGGATTTTATAGCAGTGTCCAGACTGCATGCTGCTTTCACTTTCTTTGATCTCTGGTTTTATGGTGGCTGTCTGGATAGATTTATGGCCATTTTATGGCCATTCAGGGGTGACTCTGCAGTCAGTACTGGATTGGCCCGGGGTATTTGAATGTTGTTTTTAGCCGCATCTTTTTCTGTTCCAGTGTGGGTTTGGTACAACAATGGAGCAAATCCTAGATGCAGATTGGGCCTTAAAGGGATTAGGTTACCACCAGTGATGTGAAAGACCTCTATCTAAAACTCTGGATAGCTTCAGCCAGTCTGAGTAGACAATACTGATCTTGATGGCCCAAAAGTCTGATTCAGTATAAGACAGCTTCATGTGTTCAAGTCAATAATGATGCAATGTATCCCAAAGACAATTATTTCAGGGACAAATTAGACATTATACCAAATGTAAAATAGCTGTCAAAAACAGCAGCAAAATGTTTTTAAATTGCTCCCAGTAAAAAAAAAAAGTATCTGGATTCTGGAGTTGCAGCGTTCCACATTTTCCTGCCCTCGTAGCAAAAAGCAGACTGTGATGTGGGGGCAACACAGCAGAACATTGTGACATCAGGATATATCAAGTAAGGTCTTCCAGAAGTTATGCACTTTTCAGTAAAATACATTTCCTGAAATCACTGAAGTGAACATAATACAGCAAATAAAACAACAGATAGGGAGGAAGAACTACATACACTATCCATATGACAGGGAATGAGCCATCAATGTATCTATCTCCAGTCTCTGGATTATTTTTCCCCAGAGATACATTTCTTTTAGTCATAAAATACTTGGAATTAGAATTGGAATCACCATATTCACACCAAGAGATGGGGAGGGGGAGCCCATTGCTGCTTCATTGTACTGAGAGCAAACTACACTTTGACTTTTCATTTTTTGACTGGGACAACAGTCTTCTCAGGTGCTCTGTACCTTGGGCCATCATATCAGCAGATATATTTTTTGGTTCACAATGCCATTGAGAAGGAAAGCAACAAACCAATCTATAAAGTTTCCATTGCCCTTAAAAGCAAAAAAACATCAGGAATAGCTTGTTAGATGAATTTAGCAGCAGGGAAGCCTGCAGCTCATCAGCCTTCTCTTCCTCAAAAGCAGGTACTTACCACAGTAAAGAGGAATTATTGCTTAGGATCACTGGGCATGGATTTTTGTTGTTGTTATTATAATAGTTGGGGGAAGGGTAGCAAAAAAAATAACCCATGTCTTCCTCTTTGTTTCTAGCACTAGAACATAAAATTTTCTTACTGTAAATGTATGTCATTTTTATTTGTCTGCATTACTGTATCTGGGAAACAAACAGAACCATTTTCCTATTTGCCTGCATAAGACAAGAAAGCGGATACTACGTTTCGAATAGATGCATTTTTTATTATTATTGCTATACAAACCATTCAATAAATGCATGGCAGCCATTTGCTTTAGCAGCAAATAGAGCACTGTATCAAAAAATGAAAATGCCATAGATTATCCTTGTCCTGCATGTTCCCATTCCCTAAATACCTGCTTTTTAAAGACAAAAGGTTCAGCATGACTAAACATCCAGACACTCCTCTGTCCACACTGAATTCCCCAAGCCCAAAGGGTTCTCACAGCAGCATATCTATTGGAAGCAATTGCACATGTGCATTCCCAAGACACATACATAGCACCCCCAGCATTAAAGACAATTGATAAGCTTTTTAGGGGAGTGCTATATAAACGCTGGAAAAGCCACTGAGTTCCATCAGAACCATGATTTTTACTATAATGCTGGCATGTTGCCCACCCACCCCTTGAATGAAACACGTACACAAGTCATGGGTTAAACTGGGTATTTATTTATACACAAGCTGATCTGCCTCTATTATATCAAATTAAGCATGGGTTACCTTAAACCTGCAACATGGACTTCCTCAGGGCAAACCCACCCCGGCTCAGAGTCAGGTTCGGAATCCTTCCGTACCCCCCTCATCATGGCCCGCATGTTATATGCGTAGAGGGGATGTGGGAGCACCCCTCACCCACGGCTGCTAAGCCTTAAGGCTTGATATATGCTTCCCCATCCCCGAAGAGACCCCAGTCCGGGCTTCCTGGACTGCTAAGCCGCTAGGTGCCCAGTCTGAGGATCCCTCCTATCACCAATATCTAGGGGTGCTTGCCAACACAAATAAGCCCCCCCTCAACCCGTGCTTTTCTCACCACAGAGGGGGTTAGCCTTGGCTTAACTCCCCTCCCTCCCCTCCCTCCTACTTCAAATCAGGTCCTGAAGACCGTACAGCAGATCAGCCAAAAATATGTCCGTCCCCTCTCCCGACAAGTGACCCCATCTGGCCAGAATAATTGTGGGCACCCAAATCGTATCTTGGGGTGCCAAATTACTTGCCCCCCCCGTGACCACGGCCACTCCAATGACATTGTTTAGCCAGCGTTGAGCGTTGTCCACATTTGATGGGTGGTACACTCCCCTCCATGCCCGCCGAGGTGGCAGATCGGACCAAACTGTATAGAAATATTGATTTCTAAAGGTTTCATGCCTCCCCTTGGGACGTCTTTCTGATCCCATGTTTCCTGTTGCCAGCCAACTGGCCTGCACATTTGGTCAGAGAGGCTCAATTGCCATGCCATAAACACACATTCTTCACACCTCTACTGGGAAAGCCAGACCTGATGGAGCCTGGCCCTGCCTGCATGCCAGAAGTCACGTACAAAATGAAGTAGTTGGAGTTTGGGGGTCACCTGACTGCAGAGGGTGGTCTCCATACCTAGCCTATCCCCACCTGTTGCCATGACCACCAACATTTGGACACACCCTTCCTACAGCCACAGCTGATTGTGACTAGATTGGGGTTCAATTGTCTGATCCCTTGGAGGAGAGCTCTCTCTCTCTGTTCCTGCTCTTCCTGCTGCTCTGTGTTCTGTTCACCTGACATGCTGTCCTGCCATGTGGTCTGTTGGCGAACAAAGGGACTGCTGTGTGAGTTGAGCACATGTTTGCAAAGATGGGTGTCTTGATCCTAAAATCCCTTGGTGCTCCTTGGATTATTCTAATGGACAATCTTGGACTATGGATTCCTGAAGTTGGTAATTATGCATATCTCTAATGTGTAGTTAAGGCAAACTGCCTTAGGCTTCTTATTTTGAAATCCTTATTAGTCTAATTGCTAAGCTCTGACTGAATAAAATATTATCCTTGTTTATAACCTGTCTTGATGTTGTAACTTGAATTCCAAGTCTCTTTCCTGTGCCTACCTGGTCGCACGCTACCATTGAGTATTAGGTGTGCATCTCTGAGGAGATGCTATTGTGTTCAGTCCCAAAGGTTAACCTAAATGTTTGGAATCCCTCCCTTGGGGAAAAGCTGGGACTAGTTAAAAAGGGATTCTGGTGGTTATTGTCCTGATATCCAGAGAGTCTACCTCTCTGGGTTGTTGGTAAGTGTACTGTAAAAGTGTAGGTTTCCCCCTCATTTCTGGACAGACATGGGGGCAGGAATCTATACACAAACACACATGGTGTCTGGGAACCACTGCTTCAGTGTCCCCATGTCTTTCAGTGCCTCATCCAGCAGGGACACAGCTGACCTATTGCCCAGATCGTTTTCACCCAAATGCACAAGCATGACCTGGGGAGCTGCTCCCATGGACCGGCGATTATGTAGCAGAGGGAGCAGCTGGCCCCAACGCATTCCTCTCTTCCCTAGCCATTTAACAGAGGCTCTGTCTCCGATGCCTAGCTGGGGACCGATGCCAGCGCAGCTGGCCCTCCTTCCAGCCCAATACACAATGGAGTGCCCACAAATCAAAACCTGGGTGGCTGTCATCTGTGCGTTGCAACCTGAAAAGAGATATGCTGTCAACCCGTGCTACCTGCGCACATAAGTCAGGTATGCCCACGACCGCCAGTGTCCCACGTGCTGGACCTCCTCAGGGCTGAAGCCCAGCCCGGCACCCGTAGAGGCCACTCCAATGTGGAATGAGTGAGTGCTGAAGCGATTCCCATTCAATCCTGCCTGTGCCAAGGCATGGCACACCACAGCCCAGAACTGGTATTGGGTTAGCGGAAGACCATTCTCATGTTGAAACAGCAGTCCAGGCCGGTGCCCCATCGTCGCCACCCAGCAAGCCACTGCACCCACCGGGCATAACTCCTCTTCCAGGTTCCTGTGCAGCGTAACCGACTGCCTCATGCCTTTCCGATCCATCTTGGATTGCCATATCCGCAGGGTAACGGACCCACTCCCTATGCTCACATCTGTTGTTAGCAATGCTCTTCCCCTCCCATCCCAGCGGGACCGGACCAGCAGCTTGCTTATACGGAAAGCTCCAAAGAAGGCCACCAGGGTGGTGACCCTAAACAGCATAGCCTCCCCCTGGGATGTGCAGATTCCCCTGAAGGAGCGGACCAGTGTTCTTATTATGTCTGGTGTGAAAGGCTGCCTGGTGTCCAGTGCTGGTGGCGCCTCCTTAACCCAGCCCTCCATCATGTGCCGTAGCCGAAAATCCCCCATGTCATCCCGCAGTCCCTGCGCTTTTGAGTGGAAGGCCACTGCTGCCATGTATCCTTTAAGGGTGTGGACAGCTAAGCGTTTCCTCCTCAATGCCACTGCAAAGTGCAGCAGATGCTCAATGGGCACCAGCCAGAATTGGTCAAGCCCCGCGTCAGCCCTGAACTTGTGGAAAACCTCAAGGTGTCCCCTGTATGCTGCCCTCGTACCTGGCGATAAGGAAGCCTCAACAGCATGCTCAACCTCTCTTTGCCAAGATTCCATAGTGCCTCCAGCATTTCCTCCAATTCCCGGTCTGCCCCCGGAGCTAGTTCCCGGAATCGTTTCTCCTAGAAGCGAGATAAAGCATCCGCAATGCAGTTATGAACACCTGGCACATGTTCCGCCACAAACAAGATGTTATAGCATAAGCAACGCAGTATGAAAGCCCGTACCAGTCGCATGACCCTGTGGGATTTTGAAGTCAGGTTGTTGACCACCTGCACCACCACTTGGTTGTCACACCAGAACTTGACCACTTTATCCTGCAGCTGAAGGTACCATAGGTGGACCACCACCACCTTTGGGAAGAATTCCAGAAAGGTCAGATCCCTCGTAAAGCCAGACTCCGCCCATGTGCGAGGCCAGCGATGTGCACACCATTTCCCTTTTAAAAAGACCCCAAAGCCCAGGGCCCCAGATGCGTCTGAGGAGATCTCCAAGGAGGCCTCTGGCAGCATGAGCTTTGACAAAAGGAGACATTATTGTACCCCCTAAAAAATTCCAACAACATGTGAAGGTCAGCTTTGATCCTCCCCCGACACTCTCACCCTGTGATGAGTTTGAGAGACCCCTTTTAGGCAATCACAGATCCTGTGGGTAAACGCCCATCCTGGGGCCACCACCCTACATGCAAAATTCAAATGGCCCAGCAACTTCTGCCACTCTCGCAAGGTCAGGCTCCTCTGGGAGCATGCTTGTTCAAGCAACGTTACCAGCTGAGTCACCTTATTGTAGGGCAGGGCGCAAAGCTGCCTCTCGGTGTCGATTAAAACCCCCAAGTATGAAAGGCTAGTAGCTGGACCTTCAGTCTTCTCATGGGCCAAGGGGACCCCCAGTTCCACTGCCAGGGTCTGAAAGACATCCATAAAACTCTGACACTCGTTAGTCCCTGCTCGTCCAATGACTAGGAAATCATCTAGATAGTGAGTCACCCCAATGAAGCCAGTCCTCCCCATTCCAGAAACGAGCTGAAGGTCTCAAATGCCGAGCATGAGATAGAACATCCCATAGGCAGAGCCACGTCATAGTAAAACTGGCCTCTGAAAGTGAAACCCAACAGGTCGAAATCCCCCAGGTAGATTGGCAGTAGGCAGAAAGCAGACTTAATGTCACACTTCCCTAGAAGCTCCCCCTGCCTGCAACGGGCCACCAATCTCATAGCACTGTCAAAGGATGCATAGTGTACCGTGGATAGCTCCTCTGGGATCCTGTCATTCATGAGGATACGATAAATGATGGATGAGCCTGTATTCACCCGGGGCCTTCTTAGGCACCACTCCCAATGGGGAAATGCGGAGCGTTGGCATAGGAAGCCTCGAGAAAGGGCCCGCCACCCTCCCCTCCCGAATTTCCTTGTCAATTTTCTGCTACACAATTTCTTCCATCCCTGTCACCAAATTCAAATTCTTGGACATGCTATGTGTCCTATCACCCTCAAAAGGGATGCGGAACCCTTCCTGGAATCCCTGTTCCAGGAATGCTGCCGCCCCTTTGTGGGGGTACCCCTGCAGCCAATCCTGTAAGACTTCAAGCTTGATTGGGCTGCAGGCCCTTACTGGAAGCATCGTCCTTGGCCTTCCGGAAACCCCCATTGTCCCTGTTTGTGACCCGCCCCCCCCCTCCTGCAAGATAATGCTGGATGCGAGCCTCTGCACGTGCCTCAGGCGTGTCGGTACTTGCATAGCTTCCCGGAGCGCCTCACCACGTTGAAGTCCCAGCACACGAGGCAGGGTTGAACCCACTGTTTACTGCCCAATCCTCGCCCGGGTTCAACCTGCAATCGAGCTACCATGTGCCCACTATCGGCATACCTGCCTGAGACAACCCCAGCAGAGCCCAAGCACCTGGACCAGAGCTGCTGGTGCTCTCGATCCCAGGGGAGAGATTGGTCCAGCGCAGCTCATGAACGAAAAAGCTCATCATACCTCAGCCACCCGGCCCCAGCGTATTCCTTATAGGCCCGGTGAATGAGGTCCAGGTATTTAACGAGCGGCGCCCCACGGTCCGGGTAAGCCTGCAGTACCACCCCCATGTAGATAGTGTAGGCAGACAACCAATTGTCAAAATTTTTATCGATCTGCATACGCCTAATCTTTTCCAGCTCCCGGGGATCGTCACGCATGCTGGCCTTTAATTCCACGTCCTGAAACAACAGTGTAAACATATCAACATACTCTCCTCTCCAAATTTTTGCCTTAGCGGCCTGGAGCAGGTGCTCCCTTAATGGAAGGGAACGCTCCATATATACATGGGGAAGGTCCCCTGCCGGGTTGTGTGTGTCTCCCACCCAGGACGGTGCCTGCCCTTTGGCTTCCACTTGTACCTTGTCTGCTGGCAAGGGTTGGGTCAAGGGGCCCCCACCCCAAGAGGGGGCCATGCTCCCATCCACTGCAGATGCCGTAGAGGAGTGCACCGCCGCCTGAGGCTGAGTTGTGGTGAGCAATGGCCCAGGGCCCCGCCAAACTTCCCCCCAACCTCTGCGCTGGCCCCACCTGTCTGTGGGGCCTCTGCTACCCTCTTGGGTGTTGCCCGTGCCTGCCCCCCTTTCTTCTGGGCCACCTTCTTAGCTGGCATCCTGAACCTGGCAGGAAAGAAAGGAACGTAAATGTCAAGGTATTGGCTGCCAACTACCCTGCCTAGCCTTCTGACCAGTGTGCCCTCTAAGCTGAGTTAGTGTGAGCTAGCAGACGGTGTACTCCCGGGCTCAAGCAGGTGCCCTCATTCAGGCAGGATGGTTCCCGAGCCTGGCAATGTATGCCTGAGCCAAATTGCCTCTCGCCATTGTAATGCCAGTAGCATACCTCGCAGAATTCTATGCGCCGGACCCCACAGCTAGAGGGAACAGTGCCTCCAGCCCACCACAGCAGCAGTACTATTATGCGCTTGTTCTAACAAATTTATGTCTGCCAGTCTGCATGGCCATGTGTGAGGTGTCTAGTAATGATGCCCCCAAAGCACGCTGCCTCGATCTGCCACCTAGCCATCTGCCAATAGCCCACCCCGCAACACCTCACCCCCCTCCCATGTACTACCAAAAGGTGGGTAGGTGCGCTAGCCGCTCCTCCCTCCCCAGTATTCTGGCCTCTCAGGCTTACCCCTGTGCTTCAGCTCGCAAGGAGAAAGCCGGCTGCCATGGGGGCCTGATCATGCCGGAGGCCAACCCAAGCCCTTAAGGCTAACCTGCCGCTTGCCAGCAGCCCTGCAAGTTGTCCGTAGGTGAAATGCCCCACGGCTGATGTTGCCCTGGCCAACCAATTGACTGGCCGAGTGCTCCTTGGAGAGAGCCGGCGCGAGACCCCCGGCCTTCCAGGGGGGCCCCCACTGCCAGCTCACACTCGCCACCCCAACGGACCACTGCCCAAATGATCTCCACAGCTGCGCCGGCACCCCGTGGCTCCTGCACCGTCCAGCATCCCTGCCGTGCGTGAGTCCTGCGGCCCATCCCACATGGTCCCACACAGCCGCTGCCCTGTGTGCGGCCAACTGGGGGAGTGGGGGGCTTTTCAGCTGCCGCCGCCACCCGGATGCGAGCCCTGGCGATGGGCGCCGCTGCCCTGAGGCAAGCCCCAGAGGTGAGCAGTGGTTGACCGGGGCATGAGGTGCTCAGCTCCGGCTCTCCCATAGCCCAGTCATGCGACCAGCAGCTGGTGCCACGTAGATGGTCGGCTAGGGGGAATGGGGGTGGTGGCCTTCCTGCCACCACCCAAAGACAAGCCCCAGCAGCACACAGTGGCTGAGGGTTGGCTGGGGGGAATGGGGGGCCCCTTTCTGCCACCTGAAGGCAAGCCCTGGCGGCGCACAGTGACTGATCAGGGCAGGAGGGATCTGCGGCTGCAGGGAGTAGAACGCCAATGGCATCGAGGGGCCAAGAAGGTAAGGAACAAACAACCCCCCTGGTCCACCCTGTCCCCTGCCCGGCCGTCCCACTTGCATCTGCTCCCCCCTTCCCCTAGCTAGTTTTCCCCAACCTTGTTCCCTTGATAGAGCAAGCCTCTCCAGCGATGATGTTCTTGCACCCGAGCCCTACACACAGGTCCACACAGTGAGCTCTTCCTTGGCTGGAATGGCCGCTACCTTGCTGCAGTCACCTATTCTGGCCAGCCAGTCCCTCCTAATAGGCCCACGCTCCTGCGCTGGGCCCTGATAGGCTCCGCCGCTCCCCTGCTTTCATTCAAGGATGCGTGGGGGACAGACAAAAGCCTGTGCTTGCCCAGGTGCAAGCACCAGTCATGCTAACAAACTTCAAATGATTAACCAAAGTAATTGAGAACCCAATGTCTCTAAAACTATGGCAGTGTTACAGTCAATTTGGTGTTAAGACAATGGACAAGAACTTTCTACAAAAATGGCTTATGAAATATATACAAAATCTGTTTCACTATGTTTCTTTTTCATGCAATTTATGGTCAACATGAGATTCAGTATGGAAATCCTAAAAATATGTTGTTATTTTATATAAGAAAGACAACACTTCACATACACATTTGTGAAATGGGAAAAAAGTGGTAAATCAGTCTGGCAAGGGAGACACATTTAGAAGTACACTTTTGTATAAGTAAGCAATGTGGAGTCAGATATGTGTAACTCACCATGTTTACCTGCAGCCCAACCCAACTAACTGTATCCATATATTTTGATGTGGATGCTTATTTTCATCCAAAGGCAACAGCTGCTGATCAAAAGTAATCACATCCAACAAGAGATGGATCAACTCATATATAAATTCCTCCAGCACATGACAAACAGTACAAACCAGTATTGCAAGTAAACTGAACCTGTTCCAAAGTTTAACAGTTATGTTAGTCTGGATAGGTCTTGTTGACCTGCTGTATGCATTTCTGTCTTGCACATTTTTATCCATCTGGGCAGAGAGGAGAGAGAAATCCCCAGTACGGAACAAAAATCCCAGTACGCTGCTCTTTCCTATAATAATAAAATAAGTGTTTACTATGTTCTAAACCAAGAGAGGAAAGAATCAGTACTATAGAGTTCCTTGTGGATTCTTTTACTAGCTAACAGATAATGTAACTACACACTGTATTATTCCAATCTCATTCATTAGGAAGGGGCATTTTTTTCTATCAGCCATACAAAATATCTAATCCACTATAGTTTACTCTGGATTAATTATGCTGGTAACGATCTCCTTCTCTCCATTCCTTGCTCCCCATGGTCCTGGCAGTGGGCTTCTCCCAACCCCCACACACTGAACACTTATTTTTGAGGATAGCCCTTTTGGAATACATAAAGGCAATTAAGCAGTACATGCAGATGATCTGGTCCAGCACACACTTACAGATGCCGGCAGTCAGACTGAAAATGCATACTTCTAGCGTTTATAAAGATTTACCTCTTCACTTGAGTGTAGGGGAGAGTTATTCACATAAAAACAGATGAATGTGCAAAGCCACCCTAATGGGAAAGCCCAGTCATACCAGAGCAATATGTGTGCTCTTCTGCATCAAGGCCACAACATGTACTGCAGTAAACATGACGAATGCTCCACAGGAAGTGGAACTAAATATATGCATATATTTCGTAGGCTCTTCTTGTTTTTTCCCTTTACAGCAAGCATCAGTCCTTTCCCTACTTGTCTTTAAAATATAAAGTCTCAAAATTAATCAATTTTTAATATTTAGATTACTGTACATGTTTAATCATGCAAAGTTTTAAAAATTCAATGGTAACAACTAAAGGGATGAAACAAAAGGCAATGAGCACATCCCAGAAGTCCTACTGCTGTTCATTGATAAATTATTTTCTGGAATTCACATTACCAAGCGCATTACAGAAGTGCTCTCTACACCTCCAGTGTTAAAGTTCAAGGTAATATGTGACAGATTTGAACATTTTAAAAGAGGAAAATCTCCCAAGTGTGCAGATCGGAGCATTGCTCACTTAGAGATTACAGAGGCTTTTATATCTGTTACAAACGTTCAGTTATCCTGATAACTTCAAAAGTGGAATATTACACATGATGCTGAAAATTCCACAAGTACACTGATATGTTCTCTTTCTTTTTCTTTCCGTCTCTCTTCTCCCCACCCCTCCTTTTCATTTAGCAATTGCTGGCTTGCCAGAGATCTTGAACTTGAGAAAGGTTAGACTTCACAATGCTGGAGCAGTTTGTGAGCATCAGCAGATTTAGCTTGTAATTTCATTGATCTATGTGGGCTTGCTGTTTGCAAACCAGCTGCTGCACTGTTTCCCCACAGCTACTGATCTGAGTAGCATTGATTTTTTCCCTTACATTAACATAGCATTACTTCTTTAATGGGCAATAAATGACTGGATGTAAATACAAACAGCGCTGCAACAACAAAAGATAGAAGGGGGTGGGGGACGGTTCAGCTCTGTTTTTATTTAGAAGCTCTATTAATATTTGCCATTAAAATTAAAAGCAAAAAATATTGACCAAGATAATTCAATTTTGATTTTCGAGCAGGTCTTTTTTTTAAAAAATGTTGTTTTTCCCAGGGGACTCTTCTTAGCTATATTTGCTAACAGTCGTACATTGCACTTGCATATGGATGCTGTTGGAGCACACAGTTTTTTATAAGGCTAAGAACTAAATGTACTATTTGCTGTCCTGGCACTCGTCCCTTTCTTACTAGACTGTTGGGTAAGGAATTTTGACTTTATGCTGGATACACTGTTCACATAAAATATGCCATCTCTGGTAATCTTTAGAGGACTGGATTTGATTTAAATATGATGGGATAACCTAAGGCATAATATGTGTTTGTCCAATATAAATTCAAATATTCCTTCTTGACGCAAACCGTACAAGTTTAATCCCTGAACAGTAACACGCTGAGAACCCAGTGGCATTTGCCCAATTGACTAGGAGTGAAATTCATACCCATGTAGATAATCAGTGAATGGTATCAGTACTGGTTAGTTTTGCTCATTGCCTACAAAGATATGAATTTTGCCTTATGAGAACAGAAAAGGTGACAAATAGGTTGAAATTTTGAAACGTATGCTTTAATATTTGTAGATCTTCCATAGGGACTGTACCTGTGATAAATAAAGAATACTGTAAACCCAGATACAAAGACATAAGATATAAAGATACAAGATAGAATGTTTTGTCCAATGGATCCCCATGGTATGCCAGGATTAAATCCATCCCTAGCTTGCTTTCTCTTTCTCTCCCCTACAGAATTGGTACATTCAATTCATAATAAGGAGTCAAAATCTCAATACTGAGAAGAAAACAAATGTGTAATACAATCATTTTGTCCCTTTCCCATTAATGTGTTAAGTATTTAATCCTTACCAGGTCTCAAGTGGTTTACCCCCCAAAGCTCTTTATTTCACAATAAGAACATAACAGCAACTCTGGCTGAGCAGAACAACGATCCGCCTACCCAGCCTTGTAGCCTGTTTCATTTAGTAACCAGAAAGAGGCTTCTCTGGAGAACGTACAGACAGGGTACAAAAGGCACAGCCTCCCTAGCTGTTGCCCCCAGCAATGGTAGCCAGAGTATTACTGCCTCTGAATGTAAATGTTCTGCTTGATTATTGTGTATAATATCATATGAGCTATCCTTTATGGACTTATCTCACACCCTTTTAAAGGCAACTAGACTAGCTACCATTGCTTCATCCAAGGCAATGAATTCTACAAATGTATTACTCTTTCTTGGTTTATCCTGAATCTACTGCCTGTCAATTATGCAATTATGGAGTGGGAGAAAAATATCTATCCATTTGATATTGCATACATAATTTTATGAATTTCTCTCATCTTCTTCTTAGTGATATTTTCTCTTAGATTAAAAAAATCTAACCTGTTTAACTGTTTATTGTAAGAAAGGTGTCCCAACATTTTGACCATTTGGGGTTTTAAAAAATATTTTCCAGTGCTACAACATTCTTTTTGAAATACATTGAGTGATCTGGGCACAGCATTCCAAACACAGCTGCACCATAGAATTATACATGGACATTACAATGCCATCTATTTTGCTTTTTTCTGTATTGCCAGACTATGAGTGCAGTCATATGTGCCAGATAACATGGGGGGGGGGAGCGAGGCTATTTGCGCCGTAGTAATTTGACCAACCACTGCGTGATCAGATGCAGCGGTGGGTGAATTGGTTTTTTTCCTTCGCTGTGTGTTTCCGGTGCGCTTCGACAAGGATCACTGATGCAATGGGAGCGTGCCGGAGCGATCACACGGGGAAGTCCGTCTGCGGCCCATCGCAAACCCATTTGATGCTGCAGTTTCCCTGGTATTTTTTAACTCCGCTTCTCTGGCAGAGTACAACGGGTTGGTGACAGATGCGGGACACTTGCCAGATGTTCCCATGTGATCACACCCTTAAAATCTGCCTGGCATTTGTGCCTATCACGCAGCTAATTCTGCGTGTGATCAAGACCTATGAGAACATATTCTCATCAAGCCATAATGACACCACACTCTTTTCTGGTCAGTCACTGCCAGTTCAAACTCTATTCACATATATTTAAAGTTAGGATGTTGTGCTCCAAAAATTGCTGTACACTTACTGTGAATCTCATTTGCTGCACTGTTAACTGCTTATCCAAATTTGGAGATAAACATCTGGAACTTCTCACTATCAACTTCACTTCTTACAATTCTGAATAATTTGGAGTCATCTGCAAACCTGGCTGCTTCACTGCCTATGCAGTTCCAGTAACATATTTATTAATCCTGAGCTGGTGGTATTGTTCTTTTAGAATGTATTTCACCATAGCCACAATTATATTATTGGTTATTTTAAATTGCAAGATGCAGAAACAGTTACAGTTCACAAAGAACAAAACAAAGTCTGAGTCCAGTGGCACCTTTAAGACCAACAAAAGTTTTATTCAAGATATAAGCTTTCGTGTGCACACACATTTCCTCAGATACATTGAAATGAAATGAAATAAATGAAATGAAATGTATCTGAGGAAGTGTGTGTGTACATGAAAGCTCATATTTGAATAAAACTTTGTTGGTCTTAAAGGTGCCACTGGACTCAAACTTTGTTCTGCTGCTTCAGACCAACACGACTGCCCACCTGGATCTAGTTCACAAGGAGCTAAGCATTTTCAATTAACTAAACTAAGCAAAAATCGGATGGCTACTAGTGCTCTTGCCTGAATCATTATGAAGAGCAAAGTGCTAAGCTGAATGCTATAAATTCTTCTACTTGTATCTGGTCCAGAAAAACAGAGACTGGCAATGTAGGGCAACCTCTTTATTGCTCAGCTTTATGATCTTCTGAGAGTGGTTGATCTTCTAAAATTATCCTCTGCTTTTAGTCTACAGATGATTTAAGCTGCTAAATGTTTTCTGCTGCATTTAACGATCTATGTTTTTAATGGCTGGGTTTCTAATTATTTGTAATTTTACTAATTTTTATGCTGTTTTATGATATTTTATGTTTGTAAGTCACCTCAACAACTTTCTCTGGAGAGGAACCTTTTCTAAAAGGATTTTTGTGTGCCATATTCTTTATCACAATGTGTTTGTTAGCACTGAAGCATAATTCTGGTTGCTGATCTAGGGGGATATTAGAGATTTCCACATGGATCACCTGGGGTTGCTGGGTCCCCCCTGGCCACCAGTGGGGGATAGGTGGTAGGGGTGGTAGGGGTGCCAGATCCAGGTTGGGAAACTCCAGATCCAGGTTGGGAACATGGGGAGGACAGGGACCTCAGTGGGATACAAAGTCCACCCTTCAAAGCATCCATTTTCTCCAAGGGAATTTCTCTCTACAGTCTGGAGGTAAGGTGTAATTCTGGGGAATTCCCAGGCCCCACCTGGAGGCTGAAATCCCTAGAATTGTCATCACAAGTAAACATCATCTTTCATTAGACAAACACACATATCTCATGTATCTTAGAGAAAGATAATTATGAAAAGAATCCACCCAATATCCATCAATTTCAGAGGAGTACATCTAAGCATCAATTGGTCTACCATCAAAATCAGTGGCCCCCCAGAAGTTCTTAATTTTAAGTTCTTAAGGACAGGGCTTCTTACAGTTTTCCAAACATGACATAATGATGCAATTGCATTTCTTTCTGATGACCTCACTTCCAGTTCTCAGCAATTCACTTCCAGTTGGAGTGCTAATGGCAGCAATGGCTCCAGAGCCTCTCCTAGAGGCATGTCCCCACAGTCACCTGCAGATTTCCACTACATTTACGTAAATGGGAATTACAGTCTGCTTAGTTTAAGAGGAATTTGGGGACTAATCCAGCTACCTATTCTTCAAAGTACTGAAATCAGAATAGACTAATGCTGATATACACACTGACCTAATTTTGAGACCAGTATCCAAACAAATCTTAAACATTCCTGGAAAATCTTCAGAAATAGGTTAAAAATGAATGTGTTGATTGCAACATATTCATCAGTTATAGACCCATTCCATGATTAGTTTGGATGGATTAAATATTATCTCCAGCTCTTTAAACATCTGCATTTTTTATTTCTTTCAAAATGTATATATTACCTCTTCAGGGACCTGCACAAGGCAGCTTTCAGCTAAGGTACAACAGAACCATTAACACTCATGCATGAGTTTCCCTTTCTCTAGTAGCCATGTGTACCCTGAATACCAGCTGCATCTTTGTTTAAGGAGATTCCTTTATTATACTTTAAACCATTGGTTGTATCTGCAACTTCCCCCTAAGTAAAACCAGCAGGAAGGCTTTACATATATATCCCTTTCGAAGAAAGCCGTGGATACTTCCAATCTGCAATTGATGGAGTGTTTTATTTGCTAAGTGATTTATCTGCTGTACTTTTAAGTAAAGAGTTCAATTTAAATGATATTTCAGCTTCAAAACAGAGAGTGCATTTTTACATTTGGGTTGAGCGGTACAATTTTTTCCCCCTGCAAGAAAACTGGTAAATAGTAATTGTCTAAAACGTGTTTTACAATGAAACAAAATGAAAATAAGAGAAAATAGGCTGTAAGAGCAGCTCCTCTAATCATGTTAATAGTGGTTCAGTTCGTTTCTCTTAAATAATCTTGTATTACAGAAGAGGGGGCAACAAAACCCCTGCACTCATAGCCATGCATTACACTGGAGGAGATGGAAATTATCATTATTTTTATTCTCTGCTCTCTTCCTGTAAAGAGCTTTCCAATCAGTGAAAGTAAATGCAATGGAATAATGTAATGTATAAATACTGTTTTATTGTTATGACAATTACCTTTTATTCAGTGTTGTTGCTTCTTTTTTAATAAATACATCTTATGAAAATTCCAATACAATTTAGGTGCAAGTTTGATTTCAACATTTGGGATTTATTTCCGGGGGTCTAAATTACGACAGGAAGAAATGCACTTGCAGAAATTAAATTATGTCAGAAATACTGACAAATTGTAGTCAGAGCACAGTGAAAGTCTTATACTAACATCAGCCTGTTTTCAACTTGGATGCCATCAAATTACATGTTAGCTTGCTTTCTGTGTGGCATTGCAATGATCAGGGCAAAATAAATTGCTGTCTTCTTCAAATCAACTCAAGATGACTAAAGCCAAGTGAGAAACTGAACTTTCACAGACAAAAGCACAAAACAGTTTTGCAGTTAATCACAACTTATGTAAACCAAGAATAATATATTATCTATCTGAAGAGCTGTAGCCTGGTGATACTGTGTACAGCTGACACATACCCTGTGCAGCCTGGAGATCCACCAATGAGCTTGCATTGCCCCCTGTGGTTGCAATGTGTCACTTCTGAGGAAGAGTGGGAGCAAAACAATATGCTGGGTGGGAATCAACAATCCTTTGAGCCTTCACATTCCTTTGAAAAGCAGCTTGTTGGAATAAGGGAGCAAGGAAATGATTAGTGTGTGGGAGCGTGTATCAGGGATGAGTGTATCACTCCTGAAACACATAACATGAATAACCAGTGCTCACTATCAACCGTAGTTGGATTCAATAAGCCCCTTCAAATTATAAATGAAATGACTCATGTGGTTTGTGAGCTGCCAATGATCTCAGATGATAGTACACTTTCTGCACTTAGAAAAATAATAAAATGGACCAGATCATTCTTAGTTGCATTCTCTAATGGAGAAGAAGAGCACTGGAAGGTTCGCCCTCTTCTTTTTCCATACATTAGGCAAATGTTATAGACGCTGCTAAAAATTGTGCTTCTATGTAGCTGAGGCTCAATTTAGCCACCATAATGTACAGTATTGGAACTCTAGACCCATAGCCATTTGTATAATCTGTATGAAATGAAGAACTTTATCAAGTAAGGTGAACTAAGGAGCATTTGTCTAAGTGCCTTTTAAATGTCTTAAGTTAAAAGTGAAGACTATATTAGGAACCTAGCAAATAAATTAATACTTCACAAATACCAATACTACCACCATCACCAGAGTACTGAAATTTGATTTTTAGCCTAACTTGTCATGGTTTAGGAAGATAAAAGAGATTTGCCAGATAGAAGGCAATGCATATGTGTAATCAAAGGAACAGACAGAGACAGAGGCCAAGGGAGAGATGTAATCACAGCCCAACTCCTTTCCCCTTGCTTATAAACATGATTAAGGAAATTAATTATTAAGCTAATTATTAAGCAAACTAGCAAAGCACTCAAGGAATTCAATAACAATAAAGCTTTAATAGATTGTGAGAATATTCCCTATTAAGCCATCTGAATGCCATTGCAAGTTACAGCATTGCACCATGGAGGGGGAATGTTGTTCAGGCAATAGTTATTAAAAAAAAACACCTACCTTTGAATAATAGTGCTTAATGGATCATACCAATAGTCTAATAAAAATAAAATCTGTTTACAATACTTTTTGTTTTTATGGGTTGTTTAAAAATTTAAAGCACCAGTTTCTCTTAAAAGACAGCCTGCAAATTTTTGGTTAGCAAGTTAGCTAAAAAATATCTTACAACTACTTGAGACAAAATTGTTCTGAAAGTAAATCATTATTTCATTGACATCTGTGCTACAGACTTAAATCAGTGCTAAACCATCACTATGGCTTACCCCCATGGAACCTTACTGTAGTTTTTAACAAAACTGGAAATGTCCTGGTCAGTATTTATAGATCTCTGGTAAGAAACCCAGAGTTTCTTTGGTGAGTGTGGAGAAACTGTGGAAATCTGGTATAACTCAAACTCCACATTAGCTCAGACTGAAGAATGTCATAAGAGTAGCTTGTGCCCTATCATTACAACTCTATTTTGGAAACCCACTGTGTGGGCTAATTGTATATATAGTCATAAAAACTACATTGTTTTTGAGCCCTGAGTGAAATCAACAGAATTTCCACCATAATTTTGCAAAGACCCTTCCATTCTGTGCCTCCTGTATCTTATCAAAGCAGTGAGATTGAAAAATAATTTTCTACATGTGTTTTTCATCTGATTGTAAAATGGTGGGCTATACATTTTGCAGTATTCATTGTAATGTTCACAGATATCTTCCCTCCTGGGATCCAGTTTAATTTCTTATATATCCTTGTCATTTTTCTTTCCTATTAATATTCCCACATGGCAAGTACATTACTTCATGCTGCTGAATTGATTTTCAAGAAGAATCTTCTTTCATATAAATTGTTGCTTTTCATAAAACCCGTGAAAATTTCATACAAAATTACAAGACCCAGTCTTGAAAGCTTCAGTGTGCCAAACTGTAGGAATGCACTGCCTGCAATATTGTTCTCACAAGTATTTGTGAACAAATTAAAGCTGGTTACTGTGGAACCAGTTGATAAATATACCTTACTGTCACAGAATAAAACAATCAAACCGGTAAGCAAAACAGATGAAACCTTTACTTCAATGATGAGGCACTGGTCTATAAATCTATATATCTAATACCATAGTAGCCCCCTCTGTGCGGATATCTAAATCAGCACCATGCCATATAACCACATATTCTTTCACACCTCTAAGTGGAAGAGGCAGACCTGATGGCTCCTGGCCCACATGCAAGAAGTCACGTAGGCAATGGGGAAGCTAGAGGTTGGGTCACCTGACTGCAGGAGAAGTTCCCAAACTTCTAGCCTATCCCCACACGTAGCCATGACAACCAACAATTGGGCCCACCCATGCCCACTCGCAATTGGCTAATAGCCACATCTAATTTGTGACTGGAATTGGGCTATAATTGTTCAATCCCAGTGAGAGAGAGTCTCTTAGCTCTTCTCTTGCTCTCTGCTCTTGTTCTCTTGGCTTGTTTTATTGTACCTGAAATGCAGCCCTTGAGGGACAAAGGACTGGCTTTGTGAATTGGACCACATAGTTGAGCAAAGATGGATTTTGCCTTCAAAATCCCGTGGACTGTTTGGATGCTCCTGAACTTGGTAAATATGTATCTTTTACTGTGTAGTTAAGGCAAATTGCCTTAGGTTTGTTATTTTGTAAACTCTGGTAGTCTATGCTAAGCTCTGTACTGAATAAAGATCCTCCTGATTGTTAAATGGTCTCTGATGTTGTACCTGAGTTCCAAGTCTAAACTCCTGTGCCTAAGCTGACCACAAGCTACCATTAAGCGTCAAGTGTGCAGCTCTGAGTAGAGTTTCTAATGTGTTAAGTTCCAGATACCAACTGAGAGTTTGAACCTCTAATCTCAGGTTGGGAGGAGCTAATGTAGAGGTTCTGGTGGCATATTGTTCTGAATCCAGAAAGGGTTAGACCATCTCGTGGGTTGTTGTTTAATGTACTGGAAACGTACAGGATTGCCTCCCATTCCTGGACTGGCCTGAGGGGGTAAATCCTGTATAATTTGGTTGGTCAGTCACTTGACATTTGTGAAAGACCATGCTATGAAATGATATTAAGGATACAAATATTTCTTATTCATTTGCTCTTATGGCTGCTTCATATTGATGGCAACAATCATATATACCATCTGTATAGGCCATCATATAAACCATCCATACAGGCTAACTGGATAGAAGCCTCATGGTATAAATTGTCCTTAACTATGACCACTCCATATATACACATGTTGCAGTTTTCATGTTGACCCACAACCCACAGGCCTTGAAAGCTGAATTTCACATGTGTAGCAGTGGTATTAGGGTTGCCAACTCTGGGCCAGGATATATTTGGAGATTTGGGGACAGTGCCTGGGTAGGGCAGTGTATGCCATACAGTCCACCCCTGAAGCTGCCATTTTCTCCATGGAAACAAATCTCTGTAGTCTGGAGGTTGGCATCCCTAAGTGGTATAACAGAGACCCACCCAACAGTTCCTCTTGCCTGCAGGCTTTTCTTGTGGTAGAAACAGTAAGGAGCCTGGACCCCATTTCCAGCATCTCATAATCCCATTCATTTATAGAGTGATCATACCTAAGACTGAACCAACCATACAGCTTCCATGCAGATCCCCAAAGCTACAAGAATGTGATGTATGTGCCTGTTGGCAGAAGTATGAACTGGTTCTTACACATAATAAAGCCAAACCATGATGTTTGAGATTATATGAAGTGCTATATACCAGTTCTTAAATATTGTTGAACTTCTTATTGAACTTCCTGTACCTGCTCAATGATGTCACTGGCTGAACTGCAGGATTCTTTCATTGTTAACCTTCTAATAGTGGAATCTTAGCAGAGTTACTCCAGTTTCAGTGAGCTCAGACTGGAGTTACTCCACATAGGATTGCACTGCAAGAGTGTCAGTTACCACGTGATATCAAAAGGCTGTAATTTAGATCACATTAGTCATCTGTGCAATTTCTATCCAGTTAGACTCCTTTAACATTTAGCTGGAATGTAAGATTGTTTATAGGAAGCTGACAACCATAAACATTTTTAAATAAAAGAAGCATAGGCCCAAGAAAAAGAAAATATACACTCTACACAAGGGGGAAAAAAAACAGATAAGAAAGCAAAAAGGGGGGGATATCTGAATATATTAAGTGGGTAAAGGGAATAAAGAAAGTAGGATAAAACAATACTTAACCATAATGAAGCAGCACAATCACTTATAATAGGAGATAACAAAATGACAAAGCAGCACAATTCCTTCAGGGTAGGCAAAGAGAGAAAATGAAGCACTCTGACTCAACCAGGCATATAGCATGTCTCATTGGGATGCACAAAAGGTGGACATGGTGGAAAGAAGTGTCAAAACAAAGAATTTATTTCAAATCAAGATCTTTCATATCTTATCACCTTATCACATCTGAAACCTTGCTCACTGAGCCAAAGGAATTTTAAGTAGCTACTAATCAGATGTACAATAAAGTATCTTTAAATTAATGTCTGTGTATCTTTTCATGTTCAACATCAAAAAACTAAGATCATGGCATCCGGCCCCATCATTCCTTGGCAAATAGAAGGGGAAATCATGGAAACAGTGACAGAATCCACATTCCTGGAATCCAAGACCACTACATACGATGACTGCAGCCATGAAATTAAAAGACGCCTGCTCCTTGAGAGAAAAGCTATGGCAAACTTAGACAGCATAATAAAAAATAGAGACATCACCCTGCCAACAAACGTCCGTATGGTCAAACCAATGGTATTCCCAGTAGTAATGTATGGCTGCGAGAGTTGGACCATAAGGAAGGCCAAGCGCCAAAGATGCTTTTGAAATATGGTGCTAGAGAAGACTCTTGAGAATCCCTTGGACCGCAAGGAGCTCAAATCAGTCAATCCTAAAGGAAATCAACCCTGACTGTTCCGTGGAAGGCTAGATACTGAAGCTCAAATACTTTGGCCACCAAATGAGAAGGGAGCACTTACTGGAGAAGACCCTGATGCTGGGAAAGATTGAAGGTAAAAGAAGAAGGGGACAGCAAAGGATGAGATGGTTAGACCGTGTCATCGATACAACGAACATGAAGTTGAGCAAACTCTGGAGGACAGTGAAAGACAGGAGGGCCTGGCATGATGTGGTCCATGGGGTCGCAAAGGGCACTTCCACACTGTCACTTTTGTCAATCTTTCATCCCTATTACTTTGGGTTCCCCCCTCCTTTTCTACTGTGTTTTGCTCCGTCTGGGACTACTAGATAGAGCAAAACACATGGGGGGGGGGAATCCTGAAGCAATAGGGACAAACGTATGACAAAAATGACAGTGTGGAAGTGGAGTTGGACTCGACTGTGTGACTGAACAACAAAATCTTTTCATGTGACATTTAGCTAAATCATCCCAGGTGTGACAAGCTGAAATCTTCAGAAGTAAGAGAAAAAATACAATGTTGTGAGCACTAAAAAACATGAAATGAGGAAGATGTGTGCTATTTCTATTTCCCTTCTGGCTCAGCACAAAATATCCCAAATGGGAAGTAAAGTAGTCCTGTCACCGTTTTCACTTGAGTTTCAACAAAGCTTACAATGGATGTGCAATGGGCAAAGGTCTACAGTACAGAAAAATGTTTAGCTTATAAGGCAACCATATGGAAGCGACAAATGTCAAGTTATAATGCCTCGGCTACACAGCCTTTTGTCATAGCCCTCTGCATAAACTCAGTTGGCTCTGTTGTCCCAGCTCAGCTGGTCTGATGTCACAGAAGGCGTCAAGTCACACTTGATGGTTTAGAGGCAAATGGAAAAGTCTTTGATTTACATTTATGAGGTTCATGGGCAATTTTTGAAAAACCTAATAGCAATGGGATTTATTTATACTAAATTACACTGAAATCACACCTTGTGAGGTCAGATTGAGTGGTCTTTTCAAGCTTTCAAAGAAAAAAAATTGCTGCTGATATGGTAGAACAGATCTGCTCTAGGCTGTTATGGTCTAGAAGCATTTGCCACTTGATAGATATGCACATTGGAGCATACCAGAACATTCAAAGGTGCTGGTTTTAATACATAAGATGGTCAACAGATAGAATTCACCAGTGCCTTTATTGGGTGGGGGGTGCTGGAACTCTCAAGAGGGAAATGAAGTTTTCAACCTGTATACTGAAAACGCATAAACTTTTGAACATTTTCCAAAGAATTTTGTCGAAGAGGTTCAAGAACTCTGTTCCAGTGCATTCCCCCAGAAAAAAAGCCCTGGAAGTCATCATTTCAAAAGATCCTCAAAGCACAAGCACACCAAATTCAGATATCAAAAACTCACAGAAAGGACTGTGAGCACTACTCCCACAAATGATGATTTGTAATTATTGTTTCCCAAGGAGACAAAGAACTTTTTTTTTACATATAGTAAATGCAGAGAGACATTCACTAAGTAGAAACCTTGCTTTTGAGCAATGTAGCCATGTAATCAGATACCATTCTGTAGTGTTTGTCCACAAAGCACCGTAAGCCGTCCCGTCTTTTGGGAACTGGGGGGGTCTTCAGGAACGGATTGCGGGCTATTAAGGCCCCGGGTGGGGAATGAGGACCACCTCTGGGAGCCTCTTGGGTTAAGCTCCTCCCTGCAAACTGTAAGGTTTCAGGGGTAGGCGCTCCCGGGAGGCGACCCGTGGCTGGGCTGCTGGTCGCAAGCCAGGTTAATGGCCCAAGACCGGGGTCGGTGCATCGCCCAGATATATCAGACAAGGAGGCTGGTCAGCCTGACACCTGCCTTGTCTGTTCCGCTACTTAGGAAATGCTCCCTTGCCGGTTGCTATTAATAAATTGTATATAGTTAATAAAGTGGCCCTTGTTTAATCCAAATGGTTGTCCGTCTCGTTATTCCCGCTGTGGGGGCAATCAGATACCATTCTGTAGTGTTTGTCCACAAAGTAGTGTGAATTTTACACATTCTGTAATAACTCTGAAATCTGCTTGAGATGATCAGCTCCCAATCTGTTTATATACTAGCTGTGATGTGCTACCTCTTTCTAAGATACCATGAGAATTTGTCAACTGCAGCCTTTTTTACTTAGGGTAAGTTTTTTATTCATTGGATTGTAGCTGATTTGTCCAGTATTTTTACACACCCTTCTAAATTTTTGAGATGAGATATGGTAAATATTTACATACATACATTGTTTGGTAGAATGTGCCTGGGAAGGAGTTTTTCATTTTCCCCAAAGGCTAGCTGCTGCCTATTTATACTGTAGAACATGATTATGAAATGCAGTAACATTACCCATATACTTTTGTGTCTTTGGAAAGGAATAAGCAAATGGGTTGTTTTTATTGCCTTGGTGGTTGCTGCTTGTATTGTTAGAGGATCAGAAAACAGTAAAAAATGCTCAGAGCATAGTAACCTTGACTTGGGGAACTACATATACAAGGGTTCATCCTACTTAAAGGTTAGTTTAAAGGATGGGTTTGGTGGATCCGCCTTACAACAACTATCTGCAACCATAGTATGGAACTATTTCTGAGACAACAACAAGTCTCCTAGCTTATTGGTCTCAAAACATCAGCTTCCAAACAACAGCAACATTTAAGAATGCCCAACTGCTATGCTAACACATAACAAAAAATGACATTTCTTATCACTTCTAAAGAAACATATGTCTATTTTTAAGATCATACCAGTTCCCATTGCACAGGCCAATAAGGGTCATTAAACACCGATGGGTCTCAGAGTCTTTCTTCAGAGTCAATCACATTGTAGACTTCATGTGGGATCTCATTTTCCTTCAACACAAGATCTGCAGGGCAAAGACGGCAAATGAACTATGAAAAATATAATCACTGCTTTTACTGTTTCTTTTTTGTCATAAAAATTCCATTTATTTAAATTCCATTAAAAAGCACATTTGGCAGCCGAGAGCATAAATATATACTTTTGTTATGTTTATAATTTTTCATTTTCACCCCAAAGTCCTTGACATTTTTCAATCAGCATATTTAAAATAATTTTTGTACCACAGTAGTATTGTGTATGCATATATGAATTACAGCAGGTGTTTAGACATATAAACTCCACACAGGCAGATTATCAGACACAATTTTGCAAGGTCTATGTGTGGCATTAAAGCATTATATTGTAAACTTTCTGTATCACTTATGGGTACAAATGGGATGCATATATAATCTGATCAGTTCAGAAAATAAGAAGGAGACAGAAAGAAACAACTGGCAGAGAATACAGATAAACTGGTTCTCTCGCTCCAACAATGACTGGTATTTGATGTTTAATCTTGATGTATTTTGAGACTAGATATTAGAGTTCATCTAAATAGCAAACCCAATCCAAAGTGTCATACATGTGACAACCCACCCCTACACAGAAATATTCCTTACATGTGGAGGCTTTCCACCACAAAATGGAATGTAAGCACTTGCAGACAGAGGAAAACAGTGTGTACAAAAATCCATGAATGGTACCCAACAGCTTTGCCCCATGGTGTCCCTTGGGGTGAAACTTGGGAATTTGGGTGCTTTTCTGGTCTAGTCTGTATGAGCTGAGGAGTTTTGTGTATGTTTGTGCATCAGTATAGATGGCAAGAGCAATATGTGGCTGGAGGGAAACATGTGACTGGAGGGAAAGTAATCCAGTGGGAAGTGTTCATGAGAGGAACAAAGGTAGTGTGTTGAACTTCTGGGTGATATCTTTGTTGTGCTATTATGTGACGGCAACAGTTAAACGGAGGGATCACTGGCAATGTTCACACTAAGCTTCACAGTGTTGTGAACAGAAATTCTACCTCCTGAGCGAAAAAAGCTAGTAGCATTAAAGTAGTGAGTGAGTCTACATTTGACTATCACACAAATCAGTTTTTTTAAAGATTACTTATTTAAATTATTTTAAATTATAAACTATATTTTAATAACAATTTAAACATTATAAGAGAAATCAGAATCAAGTCAAATTTCACCTGCCTCAGGCCACTATATTGGTAGACCTGTCCTCCGGAGAGCAGGTCTACCCATACCTTTCCACTATACTGGTAGTCCTTGACTCCAGAGAACAGATCTCCCCCCCCCCTTCCACTATATTGGTAGACCTGACCTCCAGAGAATGGGTCTACCCACCCCAGTCCACTTTATGGGTAGGCCTGGCCTCTGGAGAACAGGTCTATCTGTCAAACTCCAAGCTCATTTGCCAAGATTCTATATGCTTCTTACAGATTCTGTATGCCTCGTATCCTGTCTTCTTTTAGTTGGGAGAGGGAGCCTGGGAGCATATGTGCGGGGGGGTGTGAAGCTGCTTTGCTGGAAGTCCCATGACTTTAGCTTGGAGAAAAGGCGACTGAGGGGTGACATGATTGAGGTTTACAAGATTATGCATGGGAAAGAACAGGTAGAAAAAGAGCTACTTTTCTCCCTTTCTCACAAATCAAGAACTCATGGGCACTCCATGAGATTGCTGAGCGGTCGGGTTAGAACGGATAAAAGGAAGTACTTCTTCACCCAAAGAGTGATTAACACATGGAATTCACTGCCACAGGAAGTGGTGGCAGCTACAAGCATGGACGGCTTCAAAAGGGAGTTAGATAGGCATATGGAGCAGAGGTCCATCAGTGGCTATTAGCCACAAGGTATAGATAGGGGCTCTGGGGCAAGTGGTGCTCTGTCTTCTTGGTGCTTGGGGGGGGGGGTCAACAGGGGGAGGGCTTCTAATGTCCTGGCCCCACTGGTGGACCTCCTGATGGCACCTGATATTTTCGCCACTATGTGACAGAGTGTTGGACTAGATGGGCCTTTGGCCTGATCCAACATTGGCATCTCTTATGTTCATATGTTCTTAAGTCACGCTAGGTTGTAACTGTGTTTATGCGGGGCCTCCCATCTCTGGGAAGACTGTGTGTTTCACCTTGGACACCAGACACCACTAGATACTAAGCTTGCAGGTACTGGGGGAGGGTTAACGGTGCACAGTAGATTTAGGTAGACTGAATGTGTTGGTGTGACTGGCCTGGTCACCGAGCAGGGGGGTTATTTGAACCATGTATAATACCAAAACTGGCACTAAGAGGGTCAGTTCTGACACAGATCATCTCAGCTTGAAACATCTTTATCTTTCAATAAACAAATCACTGCCAAGAGAGTGTTGCTGGGAGTAAGCTTGTTCAAGAGTCTGATATAGTGTCAGAACTCCATTCTCCTCGACCTGACGTGCTGCAACAGTGATGAGTGAAAGAAGTGAGGAAAAGGGGACTACATCCTCTCTGAAATCAAACTCCAAAGACCCCCCCTGACAAATACGTAGAGGGGCTGAAGGGGAAGGAAGATAAGGGGGCAAAGCGTAGGCCCCATCGGGGGGCCCATAGGTGTCTGGTGATGGCGATCAGAAGGGGGCCACCATCAGGCCTCCAGGATCTTCTGTGATTACCCCAAACGCTTGCTGGTGGTGAGAGCAGAAGCAGAGGGCCACCTCCTGGAAGAGATGGAGAACAAGGAGGTTTGGCAGGAGCTGCAGGCAGAGATAGCAGACTGCACTGGGACACCCAGGAGGCCCTGGCGGGGGGGTTGGCAGACGCCATCTGGGATGTGATGCAGCAGGAGCTTCAAGGCTTGGGACTACAAGTGGGGGGAGGTGGCACAGCGGGGGGGCCCTCCAGGAGGTGAGGCCCCTCCGGAGCCACTGCTGGCGTGCCCCAGCCCTGCTGTCCCTAGAAACACACTCAAAGCCACATTCAAAGGGAACCTCGAGGAAGTTGGCATTCTTCGTGCTCCAGGTCTGGAATTTCCTGAGGGAGCAGGGCCACACTTTTGCCTCGGATGAACACTGTCACAATGCAGGGCTAGGCAGGGGCGAGGCAGTCAGGATACAGTCCGAGGTCAAGAGCCAGTCACACCAGTTAGCTGGAAAACAAGTCCAACAAAACAAGAGCGGGGTGGTCAAGGTACAGTCCAAAGTCAAGAGCCAGGTAAGCAAATCAACTGGGAAGCCAAGTTCAAAGCACAAACTGTTAGAGTTGTCAGGAAACCAGAGTCCAAAAGAGTCAAGAGCCAAAGAGTCAAGAGTTCGGGGTGCAGAGTTGAAGTGTAGTCGTTCGAGCCGAGGTCAAGGAGCCGAGGAAATCCAGACAGGAACCAGGAGTCAGAGTCATGAGCGAAGATCTTTACCCAGGTAAGAGAGGAATGATGTCACCTTTTTATCTCCACGCTCTCACCAACAGTGTCCCCCTGTCCCCACCTCCCCGGAGTACCTCTGGTTGCCAGGCCTGCCTACCCTAGTCAGACTTACAGTGGCCCTCAAACTACAAAGTGAGATTTGAACATTTTCTTGCAAGTTTGTTCCTTTTCTGTCTACGTCAATGTTTTTTTCAAGCTGATTTCCTCAGAAGCATATAAGCAACGATGCTCAATCATCTGTTTGTTCGGTTTGGTAACAGACAAGTTACAGACATCAGAGTCGAACTACTTCTCTGCTCCAACCTGCTTGGATGTGTCTGATTATGAGGGGGGGGGGAATTACATGGTGTCTCCCTGTCCCTTCCGGCAGCATCGCTCATTGTTTGTTGTCAAACTACTTGTTTGTTAATGGCTGCTAAGCTATCTGGATCTGGATACATTTGTGCTTGTGTATTCTTGCACTGACTCATGAGGACTATAGTTTCTTCTCCTCCAATGCCCAGTTCTTTAAATAAAAAACCCACCTTGCATTGCTGCTGTATTGCTAGCATGTAACCTACCTGTATTGCTAGGGTCCAACCTACCTGAGGGACCGCCTTTCCCCACACGTCCCCCAAAGAGCACTACGGTCTGGGGCCCAAAATTTGTTGGTCATCCTGGGCCCTAAAGACGGCAAACTGGCTGTGACCAGGGCCAGGGCTTTTTTGGTGATGGCTCCTACCTGGTGGAATGAGCTCCCGGGGGAGATCTGGGCACTGCAGGACATTATGCAGTTCCGCAGGGCCTGTAAGGCAGAGCTCTTCCGCCAGGCCTTTCAGTAGGAGCTGCCACCCCACTATTCCACCGCCATCATGGTTCCTTATAAGATTTATGGATGAGGCCCTGAGGAAGAACCTGGACAACGTAAAGAAGATCTAACATGCCGTCTCCATTGGGTATAAATATCATGGGAGTATCACTGTGCAGACTCCACCCTGGACATATGAGATCAGAAATTGATTGAGCACCATTGTTTTAGTGTCAATGTTTTAAATATGTTTTATATGTTTTAACTATGACACGGTTAATTACCCTGCCCCTGTTAGCCGCCCTGAGCCCATCGGGGAGGGCGGGATACAAATGTGAAAAATAAATAAATAAATACATGCAGGCCCTCCGCAGACAATATGAGGACCCACCAGAGGTGGAACAGGCAAGAACCCACCTCCGGGGGCTGAAGCAAGGCAGTTGATCCATCTGGAAGTTCTCGGATGAATTCAAGACATATGCAGCCAAGCTGCAGAAGTGGCTGGAAGAGGTGCTCATCAAGTTCTACAGAGCGGGCTTGAACCATTCCATCTTGGACAAAGCTCTGGCCCAAGATAACCCCCTAACCCTGAAGGGCTTCCAGGTGGCTTCTAATGTGGAGAATCACTGCAACCTGCTGAAGATGGACCACCCAAAGCTGATGGCCAAGGCACTGGGAGGAGAAATGAAGGTGCAACGGGACCAGCTCCAGGGTTCTGGGAGTAAGCAAGAGCAAAGGATGCAGCGAAGTCTGTGCCTGAAGTGTGGGAGCCCTGGACATTTTGCCACCAACTGCCCACAAGAGAAGAACCCCGGAGACACCAAGAAGGAAGAGAACAATGGACTGGAAAAGAGGACCAAGCCACTCAGGAGTCACCCCAAATTGCTCCAAGCCCTCCAGTTGGGAGGGATAGAGGAGCTGGAGAGCATCTCGTCCAGCGAGGAGGAGCTTCAACAGCTGGCAGGAAAAGGCCAGGACCTGCAGTGAAGGGCACTATTTATTTATTTATTAAATTTGTACCCCGCCCTCCCCACCTCGGCAGGCTCAGGGCGGCTTACACTCATAAAACATAATAACATTCAGTATCATAAAACTTCTAAACAATTGGTTAAAACCATATTATATCAACATTAAAGTGCTACCAGTAGTGCTTTTGCTATCATATGGATGGTGGTATACATTCTACAGATTGTTTAGGTATTCAGCTCGTTGGTCTTTTCGTGTCTAGTCGGTGGCCTCAGGCTGACAGTAGTAAACCAGGCACCAGACAGTGATGGTAATATAGTAGTGGTAATTTATTTATTATTTATCTTTATTTATTTATTTGTATTTTTACCCCGCCCTCCCCGTGAGTGGGCTCAGGGCGGCTTACAAGAGGGCAACAATGCCCACATATAAAACAAGATTAAAACAGATTAAAACACTAAAATCATTGAATCACAAAAGGTGCTCAATAAAGAACAAGGTGGTTTTCCAACGGTAAATGCTGGATCTTTCATTGGAGGTAGATAGTATCCTGTAGCTGGTACGCGGCCAGTCCAGTGGTACCCACCTAGCGTGGTATCATGGGAGATCTTCAAGGGCCGTCCTCTTACCCAGTTGTTACCCACACCGTTGGTGGTGTTGGTAGTGGTGGCTCCTATGTAAAAGCCTGGAAGAAGAGCTCCGTCTTGCAGGCCCTGTGGAACTGTATGAGGTCCCACAAGGCCCTGATCTCCTCTGGGAGCTCATTCCACCAGGTAGGAGCAGCCGCCACTGAAAAGGATCTGGCCCTAGTTGTGGCAAGCCTTGCCTCCCGGGGGCCTGGAATCACCAGGCGATGTTGAGTCCCCGACCGAAGTGCTCTTGAGGGTACGTATGGGGAAAGGCGGTCCCTCAGGTATGTTGGACCCTGGCCACATAGGGCTTTAAAAGTAAACTCCAGCACTTTGAAACAGATCCAGTATGCTATTGGCAGCTAGTGCAGTGCTTTCAGTCAGGGCTGGATGTGGTCCCACTTGGGGAGGCCCATCAACAGCTGGGCCGCCGCATTCGGCACCATCTGCAGCTTCCGGATCTGTGACAGAGGCAGCCCCATGTAGAGAGTGTTACAGTAGTCTAGCCTCGAGGTGACCGTTGCATGGATCACTGTAGCCAGGTCATCGCGGTCGAGGAAGGGAGCCAGCTGCCGCACCAGCCTAAGATGGTAAAAGGCAGATTTGGCAGTGGCTGCCACCTGGGCCTCCATGGTTAAGGAGGGATTCAGGAGCACTCCCAAACTCCTAACCTCCGGCGCTGGCACCAGAGGTGCCCCATCAAAGGTTGGGAGAGGGATCCCCAACCCTGGACCGACCAGACTCAAGCACAGGACCTCCGTTTTCGCTGGGTTTAGTTTCGGTGGTGGTGGTAGCGGCTCCTAAATGAAAGCCTGGTGGAAGAGCTCCATCTTGCAGGCCCTGCGGAACTGTAAAAGGTCCCGCAGGGCCCTGATCTCTTCTGAGAGCTCATTCCACCATTATGGAGCCACGACCGAGAAAGCCCTTCCCCTGGTTACAGCCAGGCTGGCATCCTTGGGACCTGGAAGGGTCAGTCGGTTTTGTGACCCTGACCAAAGTGCTCTCTGGGGTATATATGGGGAAAGGTGGTCCCTCAGGTATGTCAGACCCTGGCCATAAAGGGCTTTATAGGTAAGAACCAGCACCTTGAAGCGAATCCAGTATGCTACTGGCAGCCAGTGCAATGCCTTCAGGACAGGCTGGATGTGCTCCCTCATGGGGAGACCCATCAAAAGCCTGGCTGTGGCATTTTGCACTAGCTGCAGCTTCCAAATTTTCAACAAGGGCAGTCCCATGTAGAGAATGTCTAATCTCGAGGTGACCATCGCATGGATCACTGTTGCTAAGTTGTTGCGTTTGAGGAAGGGAACCAACTGCCTAATCAGCCAAAGACGGTAAAAGGTCGACTTGGCAGGGCTGCTACCTAGGCCTCCATTGTTAAGGAGGCATCCAGGAGCACTCTCAGACTCCTAACCTCTGGCACTGGCACCAATAGCACCCCATCAAAGGTCAGGAGTGGGACCTCCGTCTTCTTTGGATTCAGTTTCAGTTGGCTCAGTCTAAGCCAACCAGCCATGGCTTGTAACGCCCAGTCTAGATCTTCCAGTCTAGAGCCAGACTGACAGCCCAACATCAGATAGAGCTGGGTGTCATCCACGTATTGGTGACATCCCAGCCCACAGCTCTGGGCAATCTGAGCAAGGAGGTGCATGTAGATGTTGAATAACATTGGGGATAGAACTGCCCCTTGGGGCACTCCATACTCTAGTTGGTGCCTCTGGGAGAGCTGTTCCCCTAACACCACCCTTTGTCCCCGACCATGGAGAAAGGACACAAGCCATTGCAAGGCTTCCTATGTTGGCGAGGCGGTGGGTCAGTAACTGATGGTTGACCGTGTCGAACGCTGCCGACAGGTCTCACAACAACAGCACCGCCACACTGCCCTGATCCAGATGCCTCCAGAGATCGTCTGTGAGGGCAACCAGTGCTGTCTCCGTCCCATGTCCCGGGCAAAAACCAGACTGGAAAGGGTCTAAAATGGAAGCATAATCTAAAAAGCTCTGTAGCTGAATTGCCATGGCCCTCTCTATTAATTTGCCCACATAGGGCAAAATGGAAACCGGCCGATAGTCAATTTGGCCGGATCCAGAGATGGTTTCTTCAGGAGAGGACGCACCACTGCTTCTTTGAGCACCTCAGGAAACAGTCCCTCCATGAGGGACTTGTTAACAATTTCTCTTAGGGTGCCACGCAGTCCCTCATGGCCAGCTTTAATTAGCATGGATCAAGGCAGCATGTGGTAGGGCGTACAGCTAGGAGCAATTTATCAACTTCCTCAAGGCTGAGTGGACTGAAATGTTCCATAACCTGACTTGAAGATGTGCATGGAGCCTCGAGTTCACTAACTGTTTCAACTGTGATGGGAAGATCATGGCGGAGCAACAGGACTTTATCTGCAAAATACCTCACAAAAGCCTCACAGCCAATATCCAATTCACTAGAATTTGGTTTGCCCTGTGGCAAAACAGTTAATGACTGAATTTTTCTAAATAATTGGGCTGGGTGTGAGCTCACAGATGCAATTTTGGCCACATAATACCCCCTCTTTGCGGCTTTGACTGCCTTCTCATAGGATCTCATAAACACCCTATAAGATGCTCTTCTAGCTTCATCACAAGCACACCGCCACTGTCTCTCTAGCCATCTTAAACCTTGCTTCATAAGCCACAACTCCTGGGTAAACCAGGGAGCAAACCTAGAGTGTGGGCGCAGAGGATGCCGGGGAGCGATCTTGTCGATAGCTGCAGAGAGTCAGCCGTGCCAATCCCCTGCAAGCTCATCCAACAAGCCACCAGGGGGCATCGGATCCTGCACAGCTGTCTGGAACCACATAGGGTCCATTTGGCTTTGCGGGCGAGCTAGAATATGTTCGCTGCCTGAACAGGGTCGGAGTGAGACATTTTATTTATTTATTTATTTATTCGAGTATTTCTACCCCGCCCTACCCCGCGAACGGGCTCAGGGCGGCTTACAGAGGCCTAAGCCATATATAAAATTCAATAAAATTCAATAAAATCACAGTCACAACGAATAACATACCATTAATTCAGATGGGCCAAGGCAGTAATCCAGTCCACTGTTACCCCGGCTGTGAAGATTAGGTCAAGCATGTGTCCGGCCCGGTGAGTGGGGATTGTTACAAATTGGGAGAGTCCCAGCACCGCCATGGACGGTTGCCTGGGTGGAGGTCGCGTCATCAGCATGGACATTGAAATAACCCAAGACTATTAGCCTAGGGTGTTACAATGCCCAGCCTGATACGGCCTCCATCAGGGATGGCAGGCTATTGGCTGGTGCATTACGCAGTTGGTACACCAGCCAAATCGGCAAACTCTTCCCGGCCTCCCATACTAGGCCGGCACACTTGATGCCTGTGATCTTCCACAGTGGAAGCACCCTGAAGGAGTAAGCCTCCTGAATGAATATCACCTCTCCTCCCCCCACCCCCTAGTCTGCAATTGGTGGAGGACTGAGAACCCGGGAGGGGCAAGCTGGGAGAGAGCTACAGTTTCCCCCTCCTGCACCCAGGTCTCAGTCATGCATGCCAGGTCTACATTCTGCTCCAGCAGAAAGTCCTGAAAGACTGTGGTCTTATTATTTATAGACCTGGTGTTACACAATGCCAATGTTGGAGAGGGGTTGTTCATCCTAGCCCCTCTGCTGACTACTTTTGGGATGGGACACAGGCTGGAAGGTTGCCAAGCTATTCTGTTTCTCCGCTCCCTTCCCTTAACTCCCTGTCTGGTCCCACCGCTGTATTCTCCCCTCCCCAGGAGCACCAGAATCCTTTGCCCAAGCGTCCCTACGCCTAGTGGTCTCTGCATTAGCCTCAGACCAACTAGTAGAGTTGCTGGAGATACACCCACTATATATTTTCAGGTCCGAAATTCTCCCACGCCAAAATCGGTAAGATTCACTTCACCACTCTTTTACGTAACTGTGACTGTAGCCAATCCCTCCCTTTGCACCCACATTTGGGTGTGTAATTCAGGGTGTACCCGAGACTTGATCAGCCCAGCACTACTGAAGAGATATGGGGCCAAGTTATGAGAACTGGAGGAGCTCTGTAGCTTTCTCCCAGATGGACAGGATGCCTATGAAGGAGGAACCTTGTGTGCATCACATGGCCCATCTCCCAGTGGGAGTGGGCTCCCATTGGGAATTAAGGTCTTTCGTGGTAAACCCCTCGGCCAAGTTCCCGATGGTGTTGGGAAGCCCCTGGCTCTCAGCGCATGACCCCTTCCTCCAATGGAGTGTGGGAGCATTACAGTTTCTGGATCCCCACTGTAGATAGCATAGATGGAACCCAGAGTGGGGGGGGGGAGGAACAACCCATGTCAGAGGGCATGTGCCTGGCCAAGGAGGAGCTACTTCAAGTCCCCACTGAGTATAGAGACTTGGCCAAGGTGTTTGAAGAGGGAGGGGTGGATGAATTGCCCCCTCACCAGAACACTGACCGTGCCATTGAAATATTGCCTGGGCACAAGATGCCCAAGGGGAAACTATATTCCATGAGTTCGGCCGAAAAAGATGAACTGCGGAGGTTTATCTATAACAGTTTGGGTTCATTCAGCCGGCAGCTTCACCTTTTGCCACTCCAGTACTCTTCTGCAAGAAAAAGGATGGAGGGTTAAGACTGTGCACTGGCTATTGGGGCCTGAATGCCATGTCAATGTCCAATGCATATCCCTTCCCCCTAATAAAAAACTTATTGGCAGAGGCCGCTTGGGGCCGCATTTTCACTAAATTGTACTTGAGAGATGCTTACTTTCAGGTACACATCCGAGAGGGGGATGAATACAAGACTACTTTCAATACCTCTCTCAGCCAATTTAAGTATTTGGTCATGCCATTCGGGTTCTTCGGGGGCCCTGGACTGTTCATGAACTTGAAGTGTTGCACAAGCATCTATTCAAGGGGTTCCTGGTTTATCTAGGTGATACCTTGATGTGAATGGACAGATAAGTGAAATGAAGGGGCAGGGGGGGAAACAAGCAGTGATCTTGTTTTGAGAGACTTACTTGAGTGATTTTCCCACGGGGGGGATTTGCTTTTAAATTATTCCGCTTATTTTGAACTCACGTTCATTGTTGGTCATTTCTCTGACCTTGCTCGCAGTAATCGCTTTTCTGCTCAATCTCCAGCGCTTGTCCCAGTCGGATCAGCTTGTGCCACACAGGGGGCACACAGCTGCAGGACCATCAGGGCGGAGGGAAGCCTCAATTCTCCAGCACTGAGCCATCGAAGAGGCTGCCCCTCAAAAGCCCTCTGGCCTGGAACCTATTGCAAAGGCTCCATGTGAGTGCTACTTGAGGTAGCACCCCTCCATACTGCTGGTGTGCGAGCTGCTCCCCCAAGGTCTGGGGAGAGCGACCACCATCACTAATCCACAGACCGGAAATCAGGGTTCGCCAATTTCTATAACCCTTTCATCCCAAATTTCCCCCAGGTCACCCTACCCCTTACCAACTTGTTGAAAACTAAAGGGAAGGGGCCAGAGCACAAGAAGCCAGACTGTAAATTGCAGTGGACTTTGGAGTTCCAACAGGCTTTTGACCAGCAAAGGGCTTTGTTCACCTCAGAACCAATTCTAAGTCATCCGGACAAAAATAAACCCTTTGTGATGCAGGTGGACACCTCAGATGTGGTGATGGGGGGAAGGCAATTCTGCAAAGGGGGGTGCATGGGAAACTGCACCCCCTTGCCTACATGTCGAAAAAAATCCCAGAGATAGAAAGAAACTGGACAATCTGGGATAAAGAAGCTGCTGCCATTAGACTGGCCCTTACCACTTGGAGACATTGGTTAGAGGGGGCCCGAGTACTGTTTGAGGTCTGGACTGACCATAAGAATTTGGAGGCATTACGCACCCCCCAGCACCTCAACACCAAGCAGTTGTGCTGGGTGGAGTTCTTTTCTAAGTTTCAATTCATTCTCAGGCACCTTCCAGGAAAGTCTAATGTTCTTGCTGATGCCCTCTCACACCTTCCCCAATGTGCCAGTCAGAGGGAGGAAGTCACTGACTCTATGTTCACACCCACCCAGCTGGGGGGACAGTACTCGCACACAGCCAGGCAAAAGAGGAGGGGGGCGTCAGTCCCGAGCTGTGGGTGGAAAAATTCAAGGTGGCTTTTACTGAAGCCAACAAGGAGGAAGTGGGAAAGGAGGGCACACTCACACAGGGAGAGAATGGGTGCTGGTTTCGCCAACACAGGCTGTTTGTGCTGCATTCCCTGCAGGGGGGAATTTTGCAAATGGGACATGACAATAAACTGACTAGCCATTATGGATATTTAAAGATTTTACACATTTTACAGAGGCAATTCTAGTGGCTGTGGATGCAGGCTGACATTTCTCAATATGTGGCTACTTTTCAGGTGTGCTTGATGGGGAAGCAGCAGGCTGGAACCCCTCCCTCCAGACTACTGTAGCCTCTTGAAACCCCCAAGAAGCCCTGGTCAGTAATCTCTATGGACTTTATGCATCACATTGTGAGACTGCACTCTGTGCCCAGAAAAATAATCTCAGACCGGGGCCCCCAGTTTGTTGCTATATTTTGGAGGGAACTGTTAAAAATTCTGGGGGTTGAGCAAGGATTCAGTAGTGTTTACCACTCAGAGACCGATGGTCAAACTGAGTGAACCAATCAAGTGTTGGAGCAATTCTTGAGATGTTTCATTAACTATCAGCAGGACAACTGGCTAGATTTGCTCCCTTACACGGAATATAGTTACAAGAACTTGGTTCATAGTTCCACGGGGGCCATCCCATTCAAAGTGGTGCATGGGTATGAGGGGGGCCCCCTATCCATAATTGTAATGGAGGCTACTGGGCCTAAAGATTTACAAGACTAATAGTCTGAGTTGGCACTGGATAACAGTGGACTCTTATCCAATAGACTTCAGCCAAGGCAGAAGAGGATTACAAAGCCCAGGTGGACAAAGTCTGGGCACCTGAATGGGATGTTAACCCTGGAGACTCAGTGTACATTTTCACCAAAAATTTGAGGGGGTTACAACCAGGGGAAAAGCTAGGATGGAAATATGTGGGACTGTTTAAAGTGGTGAGAGTTATTAACAAGGTGGTTGTTCATCTCGTTTTCTATTTCAATCTACTGAAGAAGGATCCTGGACTCTTGAGATGGAGACCTCAACCTACGCTCCTTCTCCCCTGATGGTGACTGGGGAACCCCACCAGGTGGTGGAAGAAGTTTTAGACTCTAAGATAAAACATGGCCACTTTTACTATCCCATTAAGTGGCAAGATTTTGATCACAATTCCAAGCCCTGACATTGGTGAAAGCATCTCACAAGGACCACCCCAACAAACCCGGGGGGTGAGGGACTTGGAGGGGCAGAATGTCAAACTTGGGCCTCATTTGCGTTGATTCTGTATGCTTCTTATTGATTCTGTATTCCTAGTATCCTGTTTTCTTTTAGTTGGGAGGGGTAGCCTGGGAGCATGTGTGTGGGTGAAGCTGCTTTGCTGGAAGTCACGCTAGCTTGTAACTATGTTTATGTGGGGCTTCTCTGTGGAGACTGAGTGCTTGACCTTGGACACCACACACCACTAGATACTAAGCTTGCAGGTACTGGGGAAGGGTTAATGGTGCACAGTAGATTTAGGCAGGCTGAATGTGTTGGTATGATTGGCCTGGTCACTGAGGGGGGGGCTTTTTGAACCATGAATAATACCAGAACTGGCACCAAGAAGGTCAGTTCTGACACAGATCGTCTTAGCTTGAAACATCTTTATCTCTCAGTAAACAAATCACTGCCAAGAGAGTGTTGCTGGGAGTAAGTTTGTTCAAGAGTTTGACACTACCCACCCCTTTCCACTGTATTGGTAGACCTTGCCTCCGGAGAACATTTCTATCCATCCCAGTCAACTATATTGGTAGACCTGGCCTACCCACCCCGGTCCACTATATTGGTTAACCTGGCCTCGGACCATCGCCCTGTGCTGAGCCTTAGAAAACATACCAGCACTTGGGGGAGGGGACTCTTGCAGTCTACTTTGTTGGGGATGTTTTTGGTGAAAGATGGCAACCAGCATTACAGGTCAAGTATAACTAAGGAGGAACAATCACAGAACCCTGCCTAACCTAACAAACAGAAAGTTGCTTAAATGTTATCAACCTGCCCAAACTACTTATTTATTCAAATATTTATATTCTACTTCCCCCCCCACACACACACTTGTGGAATTCCTTGATCTATCTGGTTGGCCACTATGGGAAACAGGATACTGACTAGATGGAGCACAGTTCTTATGAACTGGGTTGAGTGACCGCAATGCATCAAAGTAAAACACCAGTTAAGTAATTACTTGTTTTTCTCCCATAGGGACTCAAAGGGACCTACAATGGGAAAAAATGTTCATAAACAAACTAATGCACAGCAAACAAACAAACAAGGCAAAACAAACAAGTGCCTCTCAGACCAGTCCTGGACTCAATGGCTTACTCAATGGTACGCTGCAAGCTGCAAGCAATGGACTAAGAGACAAAGGACCTTGAGAACTTTGTTTCTTGCCCCTTCAGCTCATGCCTCTGGCCATGTCCGAGATTGCCAGGACTTTGCAGTATATACTGAGACTTGCATATGGTGCCTTCAACCCTATGGTCTGTCAGAACTTTTAAGAAAAATGTGACATATAACTTGGGGGGGCACCTTATTCATTTGTTTTCTGCAAAGAAACATGTCAAAAGGTTCTGAGCACCACCAGTATCCCCCCATGCCATATAGCAGCTGGGGTTCAGTTGAATGCAGTGCAGCACCAAGTGAGTGCCTCCATGGCCATACAGCCAGTCAGTGGCTTGCTTAGTCAAACTCTTCCCATCAATAGATGCCTTAAGGCCTTACCAAGTTTTCCCTCCCCAAGGCTTTTTTTGTTATGGCACTCACCATTACTGAGTACTAACACCTTTTGGGGGGCTCCTGATCTTCATGAGTTGGCCTGCATGAAGACCTAGAGAAAGAGAGATGGAACCCTCAGCCTCGCGGGAATCTGCAGAGGGAGGAGGGAACTGAAGAAAATCGGTGCAGCCTTATATATGAGTACTGGCACTTTTTTCTGTTTTGTTAGATTTTACAAAAAAGCACTGTCCCACCCATCTATTTATTTTTACAAAAATTAAGCAAAGACACAAGTTTTTAGTTATTCAGTTATTTTTAAGTAAACAACACTAACTCTGGTGTGAGACGCTGCCAGCAAGTGGCCTACCAGGACTTGAGGTGAGTCCATCCTGGCTCCAAACTTGGCCAGGGCTACTGATGGGTTCGTATCTGCCCCCCTCTCTTAGGACCTTACCAGTCTAAAGGGACCAGATTTATTTAAATATGCTTAAACTCCCTAATACGATAAGAAGCAAGCAAAAAAGGGACTCTCTCACAATTAAACATTTCTTCTCAGACCCGAAGTGATCAGCTAATCCCGTACTGTATATAACTCAACACACATGCATATTTAATCCAAATAAATCCACAAATTCAGATAAAATGCCATGATATCTCACATGTCCAAATTTCATAGACCAAATGTCATGATATTTCGATGATGAAGTGGTACAAATCTGGAGTAAAAACAGAAATCAACTGACCTGTCCCTTTACTTGCAATTAATCTCAATGTATTTTTTCACTCTGACCATGTGTTTTAGCCACCCCTTCAGACACCACTATATACAAATAGATACAACAATTAAGCTTTATATAGTTATTCACCTTTCTTTCTGCCCATGTCTTCCTTATGGTTTTTATTGCAAAGTGAATGTTTTAATGTTTTAAATGTTTAAGTGTTTAAAAACATTTAAAATGTTGTTTTTAAAATGTTTTAAAAACATTTAAAACATAAATATTAATTAATTAATGAGTATTAATTAATATTAAAATTAAAAACATTATCATTTTACACAAGAAAATCCCATTTTTCATGAAGCACAACCTCCAGGCTTTGTTAGGATAGTCTTTGGATTTTAGCACAGTTCTTCTAGTAGTCACTCTAAAAATATACACAATGGAAAAATCTAAGTAAAATTAAGGCTATTTTAAGTTATCTTAGAGAACAAAGAAACCACAGCCCTCTTCACTTTTCCAATCCCCCCGTTATTTCAACAGTAGCTGAAGTCCACATTGCAAAAGCAATTACATTTTAAATTCTCAGTGTCCTCTTTCCTTCAGGTGTAATATGAAAAAAATCGCCAGCTAACAAACAAACAAGCAAAGCACAATGGACAATGGACAATAGCTGGAAGTTGGATGTTTTACATTGAAGAAAATATCCTTAGATGAAAGACATCTGGCTCTTCCACTTTTAAAAAATAAATTAAAGGTCTATGAAAGAATATTTCTAGGCTACATTCAGTTTTGGCTTGGTTCCACAAAATGAACTGTAGAATTGCCTCAATTTAATTACTACCCCATGAAGCATTCTGACAGCCCCAATGCAATGCTTAGCAAGCATTTTACCCCAGACAGCTTCAAGATGTATTGCAGCGCTGAAATTACAATACATACCATGACTTGTTCTGTCATCCTACTTCGGGAAAGCAGCAAGCTTGTCTCTTTAATAAGCTGTCTGATATACCACCCATTTCACCTGTAAAAACAAAAGGTAAAGTGTAAGTAACTATACATAAGTGTTCTTACTGCATGTATAAAGCTTAACATATACAAACATACATTTACATTCACACACTAGAGCTTCATGCTTTAATTGGTTTTAATTACTAGATTAATAAACAAAAACATTGTTTAATTAACCAGTGGAGGCCAATTTAACAGGAAAATTAAAGGCATGCTTGATGGTAGTTTTTGTAGACTAATTTTATTTTGGTGCATTATAGCAATAAATAATGAAAAAGATAATGTAAAATTGTGTTTTCTTCTAACATTAGATGGTCCCATTTGTTTATGACAGTGTAAGTTCTTGCACCTCCTTCCACATCTCAGAAAAAGGACCTACACTAACTATTTGATTACATACAAATGTATTTATATTTAACCAGTTCATCAATGAATTAATTAGTTAAAGGACAGCTCTTTAAATGGTTGCCAGCTGTAATGCTATGACATTTTTACAGACACATACAAGTTAACCTTTACATGTTTGACACAAAATATTTCAACTTTCCAAAATGAACAGTGTACTAAAATTTTCTTTGGCACCTTCAACAATTTCCCACCATTCCATGTCAATGTGTACATACATGATAATCACATACCCATCCGGATTATTTAACTTGCTAACATACAAGCTTATTCAGAAACAAAGAAAAGGGTTTGTCAAGTTTGCTTCAAAAATGAAGTAAGAAATTTGTAATAAAAGTTTCTATCGGGGAATTTTTATTGCCAAGTAAATTTTCAGAGATACATTAACATAGAAGGTATTTTAAAAAGAAAGCCGCTGGACAGCATTGGGGACGGAGAGAAGGAGCCAGGATAGAGTAGGCTGATGAATGGATTACAGAATCATGGCCACTGGCCAGTGCTGTAGCCCTCTGCTCAGCTAGCACTTCCTTCAGCATCTGAGTCTTCCTGTGATGAAATATGCTCTTTCAAGAATGTACATGAAGTAATCTGAATACCCTAAACTACCATGTAAATATTTATTACTAGCCTGATACCCGTGCTTTGCTACAGTATTTAATTTCTGTAAATCCAACATAGAATCATAGAATGTTAGAGTTGGAAGGGACCTTGCAGGTCATCTAGTCCAACCCCCTGCACTCTGCAGGAGTATACTGAAAGATAGCTCTACATACCTACAACATACCCGAAAGATGGTCATCCAGCCTCCGCTTGAAAACGTCCAACGAAGGAGCATCTACCACCTCCCGAGGAAGACTGTTCCACTGCTCAAACACTCTTACAGTTAGGAAGTTTCTCCTGATATTTAGCCGGTAACGACTCCCTTGTAATTTCCACCCATTAGAACTAGTCTTGCAATCCGGAGCAAGAGAGAATAGATCTGCTCCATCTTCTACATGACAGCCCTTCAAATACTTGAAGACTGCAATCATGTCCCCTCTAAGCCTTCTCTTTCCCAGGCTAAACATACCCAACTCTTTCAGCCTTTCCTCATAAGACTTGGATTCCAACCCTCTCACCATCCTGGTTGCCTTCTTCTGGACACACTCAAGCTTGTCAACATCCTTCCTAAAATGTGGTGCCCCAAACTGGACACAGTACTCCAGGTGGGACCTGACCATAGCAGAATAGAGCGGAACTACCACCTCCCTTGATTTGGACACAATGCTTCTGTTAATACATCCTAAGATTGCATTAGCTTTCTTCACAGCCACATTGCACTGCAGGCTCATGTTTTGCTTGTGATCAACCAGAACACCTAGATCCCTTTCACATGTGCTGCTGTCAAGCCAAGTCCCTCCCATTCTATATCTATGCCTTTGATTTTTTTGTACCTAAGTGTAGGACTTTGCATTTATCTCTATTGAAATTCATTTTATTTGTCTCAGCCCACTGTTCCAGCCTATCTAGATCATTTTGAATCCTGACTCTGTCTTCTTCAGAATTAGCAATCCCACCTAACTTCGTGTCATCTGCAA